>NC_037681.1:69789318-69875625 GCF_003255815.1 Theropithecus gelada | reverse complement strand
CTCAATTTCAGAGCCTGCTATTGGTCTATTCAGGGATTCAACTTCTTCTTGGTTTAGTCTTGGAAGAGTGTAAGTGTCCAGGAAATTATCCATTTCTTCTAGATTTTCCAGTTTATTTGCATAGAGGTGTTTATAGTATTCTCTGATGGTAGTTTGTATTTCTGTGGGGTTGGTGGTGATATCCCCTTTATCATTTTTAATTGCGTCGATTTGATTCTTCTCTCTTTTCTTCTTTATTAGTCTTGCTAGTGGTCTGTCAATTTTGTTGATCTTTTCAAAAAACCAACAACAGGTGCTGGAGAGGATGTGGAGAAATAGGAACACTTTTACACTGTTGGTGGGATTGTAAACTAGTTCAACCATTATGGAAAACAGTATGGCGATTCCTCAAGGATCTAGAACTAGATGTACCATATGACCCAGCCATCCCATTACTGGGGATATACCCAAAGGATTATAAATTATGCTGCTATAAAGACACATGCACACGTATGTTTATTGCGGCACTATTCACAATAGCAAAGACTTGGAATCAACCCAAATGTCCATCAGTGACAGATTGGATTAAGAAAATGTGGCACATATACACCATGGAATACTATGCAGCCATAAAAAACGATGAGTTTGTGTCCTTTGTAGGGACATGGATGCAGCTGGAATCCATCATTCTTAGCAAACTATCACAAGAACAGAAAACCAAACACCGCATGTTCTCACTCATAGGTGGGAACTGAACAATGAGATCACTTGGACTCAGGAAGGGGAACATCATACACCGGGGTCTATCATGGGGAGGGGGGAGGGGGGAGGGATTGCATTGGGAGTTATACCTGATGTAAATGACGAGTTGATGGGTGCAGCACACCAACAAGGCACAAGTATACATATGTAACAAACCTGCACGTTATGCACATGTACCCTACAACTTACAGTATAATAATAATAAATAAATTTTTAAAAAAAATAAAAAATAAAAAAAAAGAAATAAATTAAAAAAAAAAGAAATGAGTCTTATTGTGCAGGTCTCTCTGTGGAGCTTTGTAAATTAATATATGTAAAATTAATATATGTATTTTATTCCAAGGAACATAGTTGATATGCTTTGGCTCTGTCCACCAACCCAAATCTCATCTCAAATTATAATCCCTGTAATTCAGGGAGGGACCTGTTGGGAAGTGATTGGGTCACAGGGGTGATTTTCCCATGCTGTTCTCCTGATGGTGAGGGAGTTCTCAGGAGAGCTGATAGTTTTAAAAGTGTTTTGCAGTTCTCCCTTCGCTTGTTCTCTCTCCTGCTGCCATGTAACACGTGCCTTGCTTCCCCTTCACCTTCTGCCATGATTGTAAGTTTCCTGAGGCCTCTTCAGCCATGTGGAACTGTGAGTCAGTAAAACTTTTTTCCTTTAAAAATTACATAGTCTCAGGTAGCATCTTTATAGCAGTGTGAAAATGGACTAATACAATAGAATTATTCGTAACTATTATTATCAATATTTTCATCATTATTGTTACATATTTTTCATTTGGTCTCTTTCTGTGACTTCCTTGTTCATATGTTTTCATCAAATTTCTACTGGGTTTTCTGTCATTTACTTATTTCCAGGTGTTGTTTTATATTACAGATATCAATCACTTATCTGTTTAAATGAAGCAAATACCACCTTCAAATCTTGTCACAAAACCAGTAACCTTGTCTATTATGTAGTTCAGTAAAGAGAACTGTGCAATTTGGATGTGGGAAAATTTATCAGTTTTTCTCCTTGAATACTCCTTTTTGGTGTATTCTTTAAAAATTTCTTATTCCAAGATGACAAGATTTTTTGTATTTTTCTTACGTTAACTTAGAGTTATACATCTAGGCTTCTAATCCATTTGGAGTTCAGCTGGGAAATAAAGGCATAATTTTGTTTTTATGATTTTCAGTACAGTGAACCTATTTTTCCAATATCATTTCTTCAGAGATCCATTCTTTACCCCACTAATATGTGACACCTGTATTATACACCAGTGTCCTCTTTAGATGTAAGTTTGATCCTAGGCTTTCTATTGTGTTTTATCACCTATTGATTGGTTCTTGGGTTAGTGGCACAGTTTCTTTAACTACACCTTAGTAAATAGATGTTTATATGTGGTTTCTCTTTTCCCCTAAAATTGGGACTACTAAAATTTTTCTTGAGATTCTCTGACTCTTAACAGCTACTTTATGCACTGCTTCTTAGTCTCTCTGGTTGTAATAATAATAAATATGCAAATGCAAAAAAGGGAAAGTTGGCTTATCTTGGCCTCTCAAGTTATTACTGTTTTTTTCAATTCTCTATTTCTTTCAAATATATGTTTTCCATATTTTATCCTGCCTTCTTAGTTGTTACTGGTGAGAAATTCAATCTGTAAATTGCTAGTCCAACATAGCCAGAAAATTGATTTTTTAAAAATACTGATCCTCTAAACAACATTTCTAAACACTCTTACTCATTCCATTATGTTTTCTATGTCACTGATCATACATTTGTTTCTTTTGGGTTCATCTGCAGAAAATTCTGGGATAGAGTTAAGAATTCAAGGTGTTTAATGGGGGATCAACACCTATGAAAGGAAAGAGGCGGTCTCACCATATGGGAAGGAGAGAAGTTGAAACTGCTATGCAGATCCAACAAAACCTCAGTTGTCTCAACAAGGAATTCTGAAATGAGGAATGACAATCAGAATTGTCCTCTGGTGGGTCAAAAGAGCCAGGCCTTTATGTACTGCCTTGTTCAATCACCAGGTGACAGGTGATCCAAGAAGGGCATGACCTCAGGTGACTCAGTTCTTTGAAAGTGAGCAAAGCCCTAAAGGAGCAGACTGCTGAAGGCCGTCTACTCCCCACAGCTGGTGGCAAGGCTTTCGCTGAAGGGGAATGTGAACAGTCCATCTCTTACCTGCCACACCTTCTAAGTCATATATACATACATATGTATGCACAGAGAGAGAGAGAGAGAGAGAGAGAGAGATTGAGAGAGAAAGAACTCTGTTAATCAGTAAGAATGGTAGCAAGCATCCTTGTCATATTTCTTACTTTAAAGATGATTAAAGTTGTTTCATTAAATGTATTTGCTACAGGCTTACATTGAATAACCTTTATCATGATAAGAAATTACCACCTATTTCCATTTTTCTAAATGTTTATGTGTCAGAGTTTTTTTTGTTTTGAACTTTCAGTTGCTTTATGTATATCGATTAGCATAATCGTATGTTTTTCTCCTTTATCTTTTAGTGGGGAAAATATCAACATATTTTCTGACTTGCATTATTGGGATAAATCCCTCTTGATTATGATATATATGTGAACATTTATCCTCAGGTACTTAATATTTCATTTTGGATTTTGTCATCTATAGATATCTGTAAAATTGGCTTTACTTTCATTTTCCTAGATTGTCTCTTTTTACTTGTTCAGATTGCCTTCTTTATCTTTATTCTGGTAAAAACCTTCATTAAAAAAGGATTATTCTTGAAAATTTGACAGAACCTAACCATAAAGTTATCTGGGTTTAAGTCTTTTTGTAAATAAATATTGTGATTTCCATTTAAATTTCATAAATGTTTATAGGTCTATTCATATTTTCTCTAAATATTATTTTATATTCTAGAAGTTTGTTTATATTATGTTTTTCAAATAAATCATGTGTTCATAATACTTTATAGATTTTTTACATATGCATTTTAATATTCTGCTAGTTTGTATCAACTTTTTGTTTCAAGTCTTACAAAAATTTTTCTATCACATTAATCTTCTAAAGTACCATTTTCTTAATTTATTAATCATCTTAGTGAGATTTTTGTATTTCTTGATTCATACTCTTTGCTTAACTTTAATATTTTTTCCCTCTTACCTTCTGCTGTCTTTCTAGTTTAGTACAAAGCTTAGATCGTTTGCTTTTTCACTATTTTGTTGTCATTGTTGTTTGCTAATTTTCTAATGTATTAATTCAAATCAATAACCAATAACTAATTTAGCTTTATTCTGAAAAGTTTGACATTTAGTGTTTTGTCATTCAGCTCTTAAGTATTTTTTATTTCAATTTTCTTTCTTAAAGTATTACTTGATAAGAGGTTTTTTGATTTCAAGGAGTTTTTATGCTTTTGTTGTAATTTTAAATTTTATAGCATTTAATCAAGGAACATGTTCTTTAGTTAATTTCTGAAATTAATTCAGACTTTTTTCTCTTAGAAAATAGTAAAATATACATAGTATAAAATTTACTATTTTAACCATTTTTACCTGTGCAGTTCAGTAGAATTAAATACTTCCACATTGTTGTGAAACCATCGCCATTATATATTTCCAGGAATGTTTACCATTTCATACTGAAACTGTATATCCATTAAACGATAACTTCCCATTGTCCCCTTCCTCCCACCCCTGATAGTAACTGTTCTACTTTCTGTCTCTGTGAATTTGACTAATTTAGGTACCTTACAAGAGTGGAATCATATATTTCTCCTTTTGTGTCTGACATTTCATTTATCATAATGTCTTCACATTTCATCCATGTCATAGCATGTAACAAAATTTCCTTGTTTAAGGTGTATATATCCATTGTTTATACCACATTTTGATTACCTATTGATGATGAACATTTGGGTTGTTTCTATTTTTGGCTATTGAGAATAATGCTGTTATAAACATGGGTGTGGAAATACCTGCTTGTCCTTACTTTCAATTATTTTGTGTATATACCTAGAAGTGAAATTAATCAAGTGGTAATTGTATGTTTAATTTTTGAGGAACTGCTCAAAAATTTCACAGCAGCTGCACCATTTTACATTCCTACCAGCAATGTGCAAGGCTTTCATTTTTTCCACATCCATGCCAACACTTGTTATTTTCTGTTCTCTTAATAGCCATCGTAATGGTTCTGAAGTGGTATCTCATAGTTGTTTTGATTTGCATTTTTCTAAATATCTGTGATGCTGAGCATATTAATATTTTATATGTGCATATTAGCTATCTGTATACATTCTCTGGATAAATATTTCTTTAGTCTTTTGCCTATTTATGAATTGGGTTGTTTTATTATTGTCAAGTTTTAAGAGTTCTGCATATATTCTGCATATTAATCCCTTGCCAGACATGTGATGCAAATATTTCCTCTCATTCTGTGGCTTGCATTTTCACTCTGTCGATAGTGTCTTTTGATGCAAAAAAAAAAAATCTAGATTTTGGTGAAGTCTGATTTGTTTATTTTTCCTTTGGTTGCCTATCTTTGGTATCATAGCCAAGAAATCATTGCCAAATCCAACGTCAAAAAGCTCTTATATGCATTCTTCTAAAGTTTTATAGTTTTAGCTTTTACATTTATGTCTTTGATACATTTTGAGTTAATATTTGTGTAAGTTAATATTTGTGTAATATTTGTGAGTTAATATTTGTGTAAAGTTCCATTCTTTTGCATATAGATTTCCATTTTTCCCAGCTCCATTTATTGAAAAGGCTGTAATTTCTCTGTTGAGTCTGGCACCCTTGTCAAAAAACATTCAACCATGTGCAATGAGGGTCAATTTCTGGACTTTGTATTTTATTTGCATATATGTCTATTTTTATGTTAAAACCACTCTGTTTTGATTACTTTAACTTAACACTTAATTTTGAAATCTAGAAGTATTTGTAATCCAACTTTATTCTTTTTCAGGATTGTTTTAGCTATTTGAAGTCCCTTGAGATTTCATATAAATTTTGGAATGAAGTGTGCTATTACTTCAAGAAAATGCTGGGATTTTGATAGAGATTGCACTGAATCTGTAGATTGCTTTAGGTTGTATTGACATCTTAACAATATAAAGTTTTTCAACACGTGAACATAGGATATCTTTTTATTCATTTTTTTCTTTAATTTTTATCCAGCAATGTTTTGTGGTTTTCAGTGTATGTCTTTCACCTTCTTAGCTAATTCCTAATTTTATTCATTTTGATGCTATTGTAATTGAAATTGTTTTCTTAATTTTCTTTTTGGATTATTTGTTGTTAGTGGATATAAACACTAATGATATTTGTGTGGGGGGTCTGTATCCTGCTACTTTTCTGAATTCATTTATTAATTCCAATATTTTTCCCCTGTGAAATCTTGAGAGTTTTCTACATGTAAGATCAAGTCACCAGCAAACAAAAATAATTTTACTTCTTCCACTTCAGTTTGAAGTCCTCTTCTTTTTTTCTTGCCTAATTGCACAGGCTAGAGCTTCTATGCTGAATTGAAGTGGTGAAATGAAGCATCCTTGGCTTGTTATTCCTAATTTCAGTAGAAAAGCTTCCTGTCTTTTCTTAGGGTTTACCATTTATTTGTTTTTTGTCTGTTTGTTGCTGATTGTTGGAGGATGTCTCTGTGACAGGGATCAGCCTGAGATGTATAATTAAGGTCCTCTCAATTATTTTCTGAATCCTCTGTTCCTTTCTAGGCATGTGTGGTAACTCTAAATTCCCCAGTATATGTGGTTGGTTTTGAATGTCCTAGTCTTTAAATGTTTGATTTCCAAAAGAAAATAAAGAGAAAAACAAAACAGAGGGTCTGGCGCTTTATATCCTCTGGAATCCACTTCAGCCAGAGGATGTTGTAAAAATAACAGAGGGCATTGTAGCAATGGCAGCCTGCCTCTGTATCTGCACCTCCATGATCAAAAGCAGCAATAAGTAATCTGAATACACATCTCCGATATACAGAGGACAAGATCCTTATTGCCCATGCTGACTCCCACAAACTGTGTGCAAGCTGTCCCAGGAACACAGATGTGGCTGCCTGACACAGAGTTGGACAAAGAGATAGATATCTGCTACCCACAAAAAGCTGAAATAGATCAAAATCAACTGTGATTCAGTGTCCGTGTCTTGCTCTGGAAGCTACAAGCCTTTGATAGACTCTGGAGTTCCAAAATAGTCACATCCAACAGATTATACCAGTACAGTTGTTGATACCTGACACTTCCTTCTCTCCTATCTTCCCTGATGTCCAAGGCCTACATTTAAAATGTTTTTCTACTTTTTTGTACTCCAGATACAGAAATTTTGATTAATTCTAATCCTTGGATCATAACACAGTCTATTTTTCCATGCATCACCTACTTTTATTTGTTGATTTGTTTTTTCATCTGCTTATTTACATATTCATTTATTTATGTATATTATAATAGACACTTTGGAGCCCTTCATCTAATGCAAGAACTAGAAAATTATCAACAAGTTACATTTTTTGATGTGTTCCTTTTCTGTTCCTTAACATGTGGCCTAATGTATCAATTTCTATTTTATATACATATATATATGCATATATGTATGATTAAATAAGTTTTCTGTGTATTAATTTTAAATTATATGTAGTCATGCCTCACTTAACAACAGGGATATGTTCTTTTTATTGTGAAGAATTTCATTGTTTTGTTTATTTTTAAAAATTGTTTATAGTTACCCACATATTTACCATTTCCAGTGTACTTTATTCCTTTCCCATTGCAAGTTCAGAAGGTAAATGTGAAAGTTTGTTACATGAATATATTGTGTAATGGTGGGGTTTGGGTTTCTAGTGAATCTATCACCCAAATAGTTTTTCAGCCCTTCTCCCCTCCCTCCCTCCTTTGGAGTCCCCAGTATCTGTTGTTTTCATTTTTATGTCCATGCGAACCCATTGTTTAGTTCTCACTTATAAGTGAGAAAATGCGGAATTTGATTTTCTGTTTTTGCATTATTTCACTCATGATTATGGTGTCCAGCTCCATCTGTGTTGCTGCAAAGAACGTGATTTCATTTTTTTCTATGGTTTTGTAGTGTTCCATGGTGTATATGTACCACATTCTTTTATCCAGTTCACTGTTGGTGGACACTCTCCTATTGTGAATAGTGCTGTGATAAACATGAGTGCAGGTATCTTTTTGACAAAACAATTTGTTTTCCTTTGGGTAGAGGCCCAGTAGTGAGATTTCTAGGTTGAATGGTAGTTCTATTTTTAGTCCTTTGAAAACTCTCCACATGGTCATTCATAGGAGTTGAACAACAGTGTATAAGCATTCCCTTTTTTCTACATCCTTGCCAATATCTATTATTTTTTGACTGTTTAGGAATAGCCATTCCAACTTGTATGAGATGGTATCTCATTGTGGTTTTACTTTTCATTTCTCCGGTTATTAGTAATGTTGAGTATTTTTTCATGTTTTGGGCTGTATGTATCTCTTTAAGAAGTGTCTGTTCATGTCCTTTGCTCATTTTCTAATAGTTTTTTGTGGGTTTTTTTTTCCTTGTTGATTTGTTTAAGTTCCTTATAGATTCTGAATATTAATGACAGGGATATATTCTGAGAATGTGTCATTAGGGGATTTCACCATGTGCAAACATCACAGGGTGTATTTACACAAAGCTAGGTGGTAGAGCCTGCTACACACCTATATGGTATAGCCTAGTGCTTCTAAGCTACAGACCTGTACAGCATGTGACTCTACTGAATACTGTAGGCAATTGTAACACAATGGTAAGTATTTTTATATGTAAACATATCTATACATAGAAAAGGTACAATAAAAATACAGTATAAAAGATTATTTTTTACCCCGTGGGTACTTACTATAAATGGAGCTTGCAGGACTGGAAGTTGCTCTGGGTGAGTCAATTATATGGTTTGGATGTTTTTTGCTCCCTTCAAACCTCATGTTGAAGTGTAACCTCTAATATTGGAGGTGGGCCTTGTGGGAGGTGTTTGGGTTATTGGGGCAGATCTCTAATGAATAGCTTGGTGTTGTCCCATGGTAATGAGTGAGTTCTCACTCTGAGTTCACATGAAATCTGGTTGTTTAGAAAAGGCCGTCACCTCTCCCGCCTCTCTGTTTCTCCCCATCCCACCATGTGACATACTGACTCCCCTTCCCTACTGCCATGATTAAAATTTTCCTGAGGCCTCCACAGAAGCTGAGCAGATGCCAATGCCATGCTTTTACAGCCTGCAGAATCATGGGCCAAAATAAACCTCTTTTCTCTATAAATTACCCAGACTCAGGTATTCTTTATAGTGATGCAAAATGAACTAGGACTAATACAGTCAGTGAGTGAGCAGTGAGTGAATATGAAGGCCTAGGACATTAGTGTATGCTTCATAAAGAAATATTTATTCCTCAATAATGAATTAAACTTTGCTTACTGTAACATTTTAACTTTATAGACTTTTTAAATTTTATATTGGTCCATTCTCACATTGCTATAAAGAACTAGCTGAGACTGGGTAATTTATAAATAAAAGAGGTTAATTGACTCTTAGTTCTAGAGGCTGTACAAGAAGCACGGCTGGGAGTGCTCAAGAAACCTACAATCATGGTGGCAGGAGAAGCAAGCACATCTTACCATGGTGGAGCAGGAGACAGAGAGAGCAAAGGGAGAAGTGCCACACACTTTTAGACAACCAAATCTCATGAGAACTCACTTACTATCACCAGAACAACAAGGGTGAAATCCATTCACATGATTTAATCACCTCCCACCAGGTCCCTTCCCCAACACTGGGAATTACAATTTAACACAAAATTTGGGTGGGAACACAGAGCCAAACTATATCAAATTTAATTTTTTTTCACTATTTTATAGTAATACTTTAAAAGCACATTGTATACGTGTACAAAAATATTTTATTTCTTCATATCCTTTTTCTATAAGCTTTTTTCTGTTTTTTATTTATGTTTTAATTGCTAAATTTTTTGGTTTTGTTAAAAACTAAGACAAACACACGCATTAGCCTAGGCCAAATGGGGTCAAGATAATCAGTGTAACTGCCTTCTACCTCCACATCTTGTCCCACTGAAAGTCTTTAGAGCAATAACATGCATGGAGATATTATCTCCTATGATAACAATGCCTTTTTCTGGAATATCTCCTAAAGTGTCTGCCTGAGGCTGTTTTACAGTTAGCTTTATTTTTTTCCTTATAAGTACAAGGGATATACTCTAAAATAACAATAAAACATATAGTATAGTAAATACCTAAATCAGTAACATTGTAATTTATTGTCATCATCAAGTATTACGTACTGCACATAATTGTATGTGCTTTGCTTTCACACAGCTAGCTGTATAGTGGGTTTATTTACACCAACATCACCATGAACACGTGAGTAATGTGTTGCTATGCAACATTATGATGGCTATGAAATCACTAAACAATGAGAATTCTTCAGCTCCATCATAATATTATGAGACTACTGTCACATATGCAGTTCATTGTTGACCAAAATATCATTATACAGTGCAGAACTATATTTATATACATGTACTTAAATATTTAAATTGAGTTTATTAATTGTACTACTATTCAAATACTATTTATCCTTCCTTTTCTCTGCTTTAACAGTTACCAAGAAGGATATACTATAATCTGTAATTATAATTGTTGATTTACCTGTCTCCCAGTAATTTTGTCAATTGTTACTTTATGCAATTTGGATCTATTATGAGGCTACACACATTTGATTTTGATTTATTCTCTTGCTCCATTTATAAGCATAAAATGGTATATGCTGTTATATGTCTATGTAACACTGATCATTCAACTTTAATTTTGTCAGAAATATTTTATTTTTGATATGCCTGGTATACTTTTTCTATCCTTATATTTTCACATTTTCTAAGTATATCTCTGGTATTCAACATGTCTCAGTATTTTTTACATTTATTAAAATTCTGTTATACAGACTACAATACTTTATTCACAGACTCAAAATTTAAATATTTCTGAAAACTGAGAGCTTTTTCATAACTTATGCAGCAGCAAAACCAAACTACCTTGTCTGCATAGTGGCAAAATCAGACTTAAACTGTCAAGAAATTATTTCCAGTGAAATAAAGAAACATTGCTCCTATACAGTTCTATTTCTCTTCCATTTTTCTTTCTTTATGCTAGTATTGTTAAGGATATAATATCTATACCTATTACAAACCCCAAAATACATTGTTATAAGTATTTTATATAGTTTTGTGGCTACTAAATAAGAAAGGAAAGCAAGGATATATTTATAGACTTTGTTACATTAATCTTATTTACTGTGTCCAATTCTCTTCATTTGTTCCCATGGATTCAAGTTGCTGTCCTTTGTCCATTTTCTTCCTCCAATAGAGCTTGTTCTCACCAACTTTCTTTGTGCTAGTATTGTCAAATATATTGCATTTCTATATGATATAGACCAAACAATCTAATTACATATTATTGTTTTATAAAAATTATTTTTAAATCAGTTAAGAGAAGGAATATACATATGTATCTGTGTATATATATACACACATATATAATGTTTTGTAATTATATAATTACATTTGCTCCTTATTTTTTTCATCTGGATGTGAATTTCCATCTAGGTTTACTTGCTTTCAGCCTGATGAACTTCCTTTAGTATTTTTAATAAGGTAGATCTGAAGAAATGATTTATTTCATTTTTTATTTGTATCTGGAAACACTTTTACTTTGCCTTCATTTTTAAAATACACATTTGATGAAGATAAGATTCTTGGTTGACATTTTATTTCTTTGCCTTGAATATGTCATTTACTGCAATTTGGCCTCCATTGTTTCTGATGAGAAATCAGCTGTTAAGTTTATTAAGTCTTCCTTGTTTGCAAGGGGTCGTTTTTCTCTGGTGGCTTGCAAAATTTCTGTCTTTGAATTTCACCATTTTTAGCTTCATTTGTCAGGGTATGGATCCCTTTGTTTTTATCCTACTTGGAGTTCATTTTGTGTTTATCCTATTTGATAAGAATCCCTGAGCCACAGCCCTGGAGTTGAGGGTAGAATCAGTGGCTGGCTTCTCTCATATGGCAACCTGCTTACTAGCTGGGTGCTGGGTGCAGGCACTATACTCTGGTCTCTTGAGCTTACCTAACCCTACAAGCAAGCTGGGGCAAGAGTAATTAGGTCCAACATTCTCAGCCTAACACACTTGGGTTAGAGCTTCCACTTTACAAGTTGGAGATGGGTGGGAGAAGAGAACCCCTAGCTTCTACACCATACTTACCAGCACATTAGCCTCTGTAACTTAGAACTAGGAGTAATGAGAAATGCTAGTGTCCTGCCCCTCCAAGTGAGACATCATATTCCTTGACTGGGAGCTGTCTTCTTGGCTGTACCTGACCAGAGTAGTACATACCTGACTAGCGTTACATTAATGAACACTTACTCATTTGTTGTAAGTAGTCAGGACAATTCCCAGAGATGTTAAATGGTTAGTTAAATAGATAGATGATAATATTCACCAGTTATGATTGTTTCTCTGAGGATTCTAGAGCTCCACGTTCATGGTGGATTTTTTTTTTTTCAATCTATCCCTTCTTGATGTCTCCTGAGATAGTTTCTCAACCCAGTTGTCTAGCCTGCTAGTTGGGATTACAGTTTGACCTTTGCTTTTTACATTTCTCACCTTTCCCATAGGCATCTCCTGACTCCAGAAAGTCTCCTAATGCATCAATCTCAGGTACTACTCTTTTCTGGGGTCCTTCACCAACCTTTTATTTAATTGGTTCTATTGGTTGTAGATAGAAGTGTTAGCAAGCAGGGTGAAGGGTGGTCTGCATCAGAACAGCATGCCTGCAGTCCCAGGTATAGCATCTATCCATGATCCAATTTCCATGCCGATATGAGCTTACTAGATGTGGTTGGTACTGGACTGGATCTGCTACTTCTCTCTCCCATGGTGGCTATTAGGCATGTGGTGATCCACTCAACTCAATATAAAAGAAGGGAAAGAGAATGATTAGAAAATGATTTCTGATAACCCTCAATGTCCCCTTGCCCCTCTCATGTTGCAGTCTATTTTATATTCCCACATCCTTCTCTTGGTTTTCAGCCCCATTCCAATTCTCCTCCACCAAACAAACATTCAGAGGTCAAATCATCTTATCCTCAAAGTGTTTGGCAGTGTTTTAGTTTTGTATGGTAAAATTGTTCTGAACCCCATTCACGTCCTTATCCCTTTTGTGGCAATTCCAATATCTAGAGAAGGGAACCAGTAGTCTGCTTGTTTTCCAATTAGTCTAGAATTAGACAGCAGTTTTCTTTTACTTGTACTTTAAGGCATCTGTTTTGCTCTTTCCTACTGGTACATGAAGGCAGGAATCATTTCTTCTTCCTCTTTGTGTCCCCAGTTGCTGCCCAGTTCCTTGGGCCGGCATACTGGGGACCTGTGTGGGTTGAGTGTTGTGGCTCTTATGAAGGCTAGTAACATAACATGGAATCCCACCTGTCAAGAAGTTTAATATTTAGCAGAGAGTGAAGATGGAGAGATACCCGGATTGGTCTTTTCCATTGATTTTCAATGCTTCAGTAAATGAGTCCAGTTTTTCAAGAGTTAAACAATAAATTACATCCATAGTTTCAGAATGCCAGTAAATGGAAGAATGATCTATTGCTTTTCAACATTATTGCATTGATAACTAGTGCAAAACTAGCTTTTCAGCTGTGTATCAAACCCTTTTCTTCTGCTAGGTATTACTGTACTTAAGTGCCTCCCAAAGCAATTGCTTTTTGTTTCTGCTTTTAATACCAGGCCATTAATCCCAATGTTCTGTTTGGAGTAAGGTGATACATGTGAAGCCAGGCTTAGGAATTATGATAGTTAAAAGCTCACGTTTAAACAGGCAGATGCAAAATGGGATTTCATTTCTTTCTGGCATTAGGCTTTTAAGTGTCAGAAAAATAACAATCCACAGAGAGAAATTTTTCCGTAAGAGCTGCAGTTCTGATATTTTAGTGACAATTCTCTCCAAATCAGCTACAGCTATGAATCTTGTTGAGGTAATGATAGTTCAAGAAAGCGATTGTAAAAATTGATGTAAATCCTTTGACAATATGTCTACATTCCATAGTCAATAAAAAAAGAGTTTCATGGGCTATGGAAGTGACTGCTACAAAGCAGATATGGCTCTTCCTCAAAAATCATAATGCAGGACTTTATTCTCTAATGTTTTAGCTGCTCCTTCCCCCAGCAAGGTTTGTAGCCCACTTGAATCAGGCCCATTTACTTGATGCATATGATGGAAAAAGTAAAGGTGATTGAGAGACATGCATTTGAAATTGATTGTCATTGAAATGGAAATATTTTTGCATTTATATGGAGAATGATAACTTTTCTACCAGTAGTTCTCACATATTTTTATGTTTTCTAAGATTAGGAGAGACATACATAGTCACACAGATCAAAGTCTCTTTTCTTGAGGCAGGTCAGTGAGTCACTCAACTTCTCTATGACCCAAACCCTAAAGTAGGTGACTTACACACATTAATTTTCTTAACAAGGGAGATGGTTGTTATCTCCTTGTCACAGGAAAGGACATGAGGCTCAGGAGAGGACGATCAGAGAGAGAATCAGTGTCACAGCTGAGGTCTGACCCCAAACCTTGCTTTTCCTACCCTTTGCTGACTCCTAGATGATCCATGATTTGTTGGAGCTGTCTGCTTTCAGTAAATTAATATATATACACTACCACTAAATAATAAATTAGAAGGTGATTCTTTATAGTACCAAAGGATTTTCTTGGTGGGGGGAGGGGCCTTAGCCAGCACATTTAAAATACTAATTTAAAAAAAAAAATATATATATATATATATTTATTTTGTCTTCATCATTCTAATAATAGTTTTCATCTGTCAAGCATATATCTCCATTAATTATATATAATTTCCCCTGTAAGGTAGGTGCTGTTTTAGCCCCATTGTATACCAAGAGAAAAGGGAACTGGGGCACTGAGAGTAAACAAATATCCCAAGTTCATACACATAGAAGTGGTGAATGCAGGAATTGAACCCAGTTTGTCTGATTCCTGAGCCTGTGCTCCAAGGTAATACACCATATGCCTCTTGGGTAGAACATTTCCTCAACCTGTGATATCAAGAACTTCATTCTTTTCACAAGTCATTTTTCTCATGAGTAATAGTGAATTTAACTTCAGGCAGGTGACAAGTGTAAGCTGTTATTTGCCCATATTTTACTGGGTAAAGATGTAGAGAATAACAATATATGATGTGTTCATTGCCCTTATGGAATTTTTAATCAGTTGAGGAAATAATCTATTGAGTTTCAGTGTCACTTTTAAAACATGAAGGAAGTCACCTTCCATGGAGCTTAGCCACAATAACGGGTTTTCCAAAATTCCGAGCTGCGTTCAGTGAGCTTCAAAAATGGCCATAGAATGGAGAACCAAGAATATATTCCCCTCCTTTTCCTTTCATTGCTATTTCACTATTAAAAACAATTATTAAAATATTTTTACCATAATTGGATATGAATTTAAAGTTTATAGACAGAATGGAGTGAAAGTGAAAATGTATGGCTTTAGAGGCTTCCAGTGACTCGGAAGTTGTTGCAGTTTCTCTCCATGGGCCTGAAAGATGGTCCCAGAGGTTTGGCACCACATGCCTGGTTCTATGCTGCTACACTGCTTTTTCCTAACCAGCAGTCTGTGAATCCTTCCTAGCCAAGGTTCCCAAGCTACAGATTGCTTTAGATGCTGCTTGTGGCTGTTCCTTTCTCCAGGGAAGCTTACAGGCAGGACCAGGGAGTTGTGCTGCTTCATTTTCCTGTAAGGAAAAGTATCTCTGAGAACTTGGTATTCATATAAAATACGGTATTGAAATGCTGATCTATATATAAAAGTACTTTGAAGTTGTAAGGCATTAAGAGTATCTGTAGCTGATATTGGCATGGATGTGGGGAAATACACTTAGACACTGTTGTTGGGGATGTAAATTCATTCAACCTCCATGGAAAACAGTGTAGAGATTTCTCAAAGAACTAAAACTAGAACTATCATTCAACCCAGCAATCCTACTACTGAGTACTTACCAAAGGAAAAAATATATATTAGATAATAAATATATCTGCATTCATATGTTCATCATAGCACTATTTGTAATAGCAAAGTCATGGAACCAATCTAAGTTTCCATCAATGGTTGACTGGATAAAGAAAACGTGGTAGATATACACTATGGAATACTATGCAGTCATGAAAAGAATGAATCATGTCCTTTGCAGCACGGAGCTATAGCTAAGGGAAGTAACTCAAAAACAGAAAATCAAAATTAAATACCTCACACTGTCACTTATAAGTGGGAGGTAAACAATGAGTACACATGGACATACAGAAGAGAATGATAGACCCTGGGGACTCCAAATGTGGAGAGAATGGAAGAAGGGGTTGAGGTTGAAAAATTACCTATCGAGTACAATGTTCACTATGTGGATAATGGGTACACTAGAGGACCGATCTCCACCAGTATGCAAGATACTCATGTAACAAACATGCACATGTACCTCCTGAATTTAAAATAAAATGAAAAATACAAAAAAGAATACCTATAGCCACCAAGTGCTCTCTAGTTCTGCTGCCACCAAACCTCCTCATTTTATGCTTGGACTATTGTGATAGCTTTTAGGTGGTTCTTCCCTTTCCCTACAACACTTTCCTCCAGTTTTTCTTGGGTGCTTCTGTCAAATAACTTGCCTTCAAACAATTTTTAGCTTGCTATTCTCCAGCATAAATGTTTTCAGTGGTTCCTCATTACCTTTAGAATGAAATTCCCAACTCTTTGATATGGCATGTAACTCCCATGTGTCCTCTCTCTGAACTTTTACTCCACCACAGTGGTTCTCAACTGGGGGCAGTTTTGCTTCTCAGGGGATATTTGGCTGTCATACTTCCAAGGGGTGGTAAAGTAACTGACATCTAGTTGGTAGGGGCAAAAGATGCTGCTAAATATCCCACAGTGCCCTCCTGCCTCAACAGACAGCTACACAGACTGGGAGGTCAATAGAGCAGAGGCTGACAAACCCTGCTCGAGACAAATGGGGCTGACAGTGGTTCCTAGAGTGTACCCCACACATACCAACACCATTTATCTTCAGCTGTCCAACTTAATACTTAAATGTTACTACTACCTTTATTCCTACCAACTCTCCAAAGCCTTCCTGGTGAAATGCTCCCTTGCTCCTCTGAATTTTTATTGCATATACTAGTTTCACCCTTGTGTTACTTTTTCTAAATGTTTTCTTTCTCCACAGTAAATATATTTTTGAAGTATAAAGCATCTATCTTCTCTTCCTCATATCCCCTTGCAGTACTTATCACAGGGCTACACATAAAATAGGTGCTGGAAAATATTTGTTGTTTGACTGGACACAGAAAAACAGTTCACTTTGACCGTGGGCTCCCTTTATAGCCATGTCTGTCCACTTGCTATATAATGCGATCACTGCTACTGCAGTCATTGAATTCCTAATATGTAGACTCAAGCACAGTTCCTTTGTTTTAAGATACTGACAGTTTTACCAGGTCTACAGCTCAAGGAAGCATAATGGAATACTGGTGATCAGGTATGGCCCTGTCTCCGTTTGTCACACCTCTTGGCCTGCTGTTATCCTAAATGAGTGGCCATGTGGAACAAATCACTAATGTGAAGGACAAGGTAAAATTACCAGGAAAGAAAGCATGAAATGGTAAATGTTTTATTTAATGTAGAATGATAATGGAAATGTTTCATCTGATGCCAGCCTGCTGTTTGAAACAACCTCACCTTCATTATTCAGAACCCTAGCATTAATGTATTTTTGCAGTGGAAAGCTTGCTAAGCAGGCTAAGAGAACACATTAGTGGAATCATGTCTTTCCTGGTCGCTGCCTCTCATGCAGATAAATGGTTCAATTTAATTTAATTTACCAAAGATGCATAGAGCACCTAGTATATAAAATGTACACATGTACGGTGCCTGGCACATATACAATGGAAGATACAAAGATGCCTACAGAGAACTCGCAATCCAGTAGAAATACAAGGTAAAACAAGATGAATGGTAGTAAAATGGAGTTCTCTGAGCGCTACAGGGATAGAGTAACTAGATTTAAAGGAAGCAGATGAGTGTCACTTTTAAGCTTCTTAATAAAGGAGGAATAGGAATGTTTTGTTTTTAAATTTCCTTTTTTGTAAGTTTTGAATTGCTGCCATAATAAATTTCCACAAACTTAGTGGTTTCAAATACCACACACGTATAACTTTATAATTCTTTAGGTTAGAAGTCTGACACAAGTCTCAGTTTGTTAAAATAAAACCATTGTTGGGGCTATACGGCTCTCTGGATATTATAAGAATCTGTTACCTTGCCTTTTCCAGCTTGCAAGCTGCCATGGTCATTGGCTCAAAGCTCCCTTCTTCCGTCTTCAAAGCCAGTAGTGGTAGATTGAGACCCTCTCATGCCTCATCTCTCTGACCACTCTTCTTTTCTTTTCCACTTTTAAGGACCTGTGTGATTAGATTGGGCCTCCCTGAAGACACCAAGCCATTCTCCTACGTCATCTAGATGCTTTATTCCTTTGCCTTTCACACGTAGGTCCATGGTTAATCCTAAATTACTCTGCATATGGTATGATGTAGAGGTCAAGTTATATTTATTTCACATATGAGTATCCATGTAACTAAGCACCATTTACTGAAAAGACCATCCTTTCCTCCCTGAATTGTAATGAAATATTTGCTATATATCAGATGACTGTGGACATGTGAGTATATTTTTGAACTCATTATTCTGTTCCATTGGTCTATTTGTCTATCCTTTTGCCAATATCACATCAACTCTAGGACCAAAGATGGAATAACTGTATGGTGAATTCTGACCATAATACTTCCTTTGGTTACAACAACTAACATGCAACAACTAACATGTTTCATGCTAAGCATTATAATTAGTCTAACCCATGTGAAAGTGATCTTATACATCAATATTTGCATTCCAAGTTTCTTAAGAAAAGCATTTCTTCTGCCTGTTTTGTAGTAGGCATCCTATACCTAACAGATATTCAATGATCGATTAAATCAAACTGGGAAGTTTCTCAACTAATAGGTAAATAGGAATGATATTAAAATATTTAAAGCATAGAAATTTGTCAAATAATCAACTAAAAGTTAGACAAATTGTAGGTAGAATAAGTAGAAATTCTCTGATTAGGCTCAAAGACAGAGACTCAGAAAATGTGAGATACAGTCCTGGCTTTGCCAGTAAAGCTATTTTACATAACCCCAGGCAAGTCACTTAATCTTTTTGTGGTCCGTTGATCTATCTGTAAAATGAGAAAAATAATACTGTAATAATGTTTTAACCTTATTGGACTACTGTGAGACTGAATTAAAAACAAATTTGAAGAGGAAAACCTTGCTATATCAAGGCTCTGCCTAGGATATAATTCTTTTCGAAAAATACACAACTCACCATAAGTCCACATTTCCATTGTGAAGTTGTTAGTATTGTATATGGTAAAGATTCTAAGACCCTGCAAGATATTGAAAAACATTGTAATTTAGCAAAAAGAGAATAAAGTAATTTTAAGAGAGATTAAAAGTTAAGTTGATTGTATTATAATATTTAACTGAAAGTGGATTACCAAATTATATTTTGAATATATACAGCAACTCTATTAACTAGAGTCCCCTCTTTATTAATTTAACCAGGGAAATTAATATTTATAGTAGCCTTAAATGTTCAGGTAAATTGTTAGTTTTGTTTTTGTTTTTGTTTTTTGTTTTGGATTGTCTGGTTTAATTGAGTATACACATCAATTCAGAATCAAATAGCAGTTAGAAAACGAATAATCTAAAAAATACTTACATGGTGGAACACAGAGATCAAAAGATTTCTTTTACTATTTTCTTCCTGGAAAAAGGAACAGTTTTACAAAGAAAAGGAAGCCAGAATATATGCCTTTCTTACCTTTGATCTTTTATTTTTACTGTCACTTTTCCTCACCACCCTCTACCTGTCTATCCCATACTTGATGCTCAGTAAAGATGTGAATGAATAAAAAGTTGCTCCTCTGTTTAAGTTGCTCCTCTGTTTGGGCTCCCAATGTCCTGTACATTATGAGTCACATATCCTCTTTTGATCATTTATTTACATCCTGCTTCCTCCTGGGCCATGAAGTTCTTGAGAGTACAAACTGTCCTTTAATCATCCGGGTAATATCAGTGCCTGACACATGGTAGACACTTAGAATATGGCTCTCGATTAATCCTGATAGGTTTCTCACAGTAATCTCATGGTGATCCAGGCAAAACACAAGCCTTCTTTAAGCCTTTGACAAAGACCACTCAAGCAAAATGGGTGTTTTAATTAGCACATTGTGCTGAACAGTTCATGTTTGCACACAAGTGAAAAGGGATTTACAAAGAAGAGGAAATCTCCTGCACAGCTAGGAAAACTATGAAGAAATAAATACTGCACAGAAAGACTGTAAGCTGCCTATCATAAGCAGTTAACCCCACTACTTCTGGATACGAGTTCTGAACTAAATGTAAACGAAAATGTAATCGCTATACTTTTTAAAGATATACTTTTAATATGGGGTGTCTTTGATATGATACTAAGTTTATATCTTTTACACATCCCACTCATTAGAACAAAAAATGGATGGATTAACCATTTATCTAGCCAAATTGGTCCAGCCATTTGTTCTCTTCTTAACACTAGCCAAAAAGTTGACTGTGTGTCTCTGCAGAGGAAACCTACCAGCAATACAGTACTGTTACTGTGGCTTAATAGATTGTTCTGTGCAGGTGACTCTGCTTAATGGAGAACATGCATTCAAGATTTATTTTATTTTATTTTTACCTCGTGTTATTTCAGTTGTAGTAACAAGAGCAAGTATCAGTTTAAATAAAAATAAACAGCTCAGTTTTTTTTGATTGCCATTTTTCTTAGACACAGCTAAACATGGCTTAATTAACAGCAAGTGGACAGGAACAAGAGAGAATAATATTTTTTTGGTGACTTCCTTTATTCTTTTTTTTTTTTTTTTTGATTATTATACTTTAAGTTCTAGAGTACATGTGCACAACACGCAGGTCTGATACATAGGTATACATATGCCATGTTGGTTTGCTGCACACATAAACTCATCTATATACATTAGGTATTTCTCCTAATGCTATCCCTCCCCCAATGCCCCACCCCCCGACAGGCCCTAGTGTGTGATGTTCTGCGCCCTATGTCCAGGTGATCTCATTGTTCAATTCCCATCTATGAGTGAGAACATGCAGTGTTTGGTTTTCCGTCCATGCCATAGTTTGCTCAGAATGATGGTTTCCAGTTTCATCCATGTCCCTATGAAGGACATGAACTCATCCTTTTTTATGGCTGCATAGTATTCCATGGTGTATATGTGCACATTTTCTTAATCCAGCCTATCATTGGTGGACATTTGGGTTGGTTCCAAGTCTGCTATTGTGAATAGTGATGCAATAAACATACATGTGCATGTGTCTTTATAGTAGCATGAGTTATAATCCTTTGGGTTTATACCCAGTAATTGGATTGCTGGGTCAAATGGTATTTCTAGTTCTAGATCCTTGAAGAATTGCCACACTGTCTTACACAATGGCTGAACCAACTTACACTCCCACCAACAATGTAAAAGTGTTCCTAATTCTCCACATCCTCTCCAGCATCTGTTGTTTCCTGACTTTTTAATGATCGCCATTTTAATGGGTGTGAGATGGTATCTCATTGTGGTTTTGATTTGCATTTCTCTGATGGCCAGTGATGATGAGCATTTTTTCATGTGTCTGTTGGCTGCACAGATGCCTTCTTTTGAGAAATGTCTGTTCATATCCTTTGCCCACTTTTTCATGGGGTTGTTTTTTTCTCGTAAATTTAAGTTCTTTGTAGATTCTGGATATTAGCCTTTTGTCAGATGAGTAGATTGCAAAAATTTTCTCCCATTCTGTAGGTTACCTGTTCACTCTGATGGTAGTTTCTTTTGCTGTGCAGAAACTCTTTAGTTTAATTAGATCCCATTTGTCTATTTTGGCTTTTTTTTGCCATTGCTTTTAGTGTTTTAGTCATGAAGTCATTGCCCATGCCTATGTCCTGAATGGTATTGCCTAGGTTTTCTTCTAGGGTTTTTATGGTTTTAGGTCTAACATTTAAGTCTTTAATCCATCTTGAATTAATTTTTGTATAAGGTGTAAATAAGGGATCCAGTTTCAGCTTTCTACATATGGCTAGCCAGTTTTCCCAGCACCATTTGCTAAATAGGGAATCCTTTCCCCCTTTCTTGTTTTTGTCAGATTTGTCAAAGATCAAATGGTTGTAATGTGTGGCATTATTTCTGAGGCCTCTGTTCTGTTCCATTGATCTATATCTCTGTTTTGATACCAGTACCTTGCTGTTTTGGTTACTGTAGGCTTGTAGTATAGTTTGAAGTCAGGTAGCGTGGTGTCTCCAGCTTTGTTCTTTTTGCTTAGCATTGTCTTGGCATTGTGGGCTTTTTTGGTTCCATATGAACTTTAAAGTAGTTTTTTTCCAATTCTGTGAAGAAGGTCATTTGTAGCTTGATGGGGATGGCATTGAATCTATAAATTACTTTGGGCAGTATGACCATTTTCATGATATTGATTCTTCCTATCCATGAGCATGGAATATTCTTCCATTTGTTTTTCTCCTCTTTTATTTCATTGAGCAGTGGTTTGTAGTTCTCCTTGAAGAGGTTGATCACATCCCTTGTAAGTTGGATTGCTTGGTATTTTATTCTCTTTGTAGCAATTGTGAATGGGAGTTCACTCATGATTTGGCTGTTTTTCTGTTAATGGTGTATAGGAATGCTTGTGATTTTTGCACATTGATTTTTGCATCCTGAGACTTTGCTGAATTTGCTTATCAGCTTAAGGAGATTTGGGGCTGAGATGATGGGGATTTCTAAGTATACAATCATGTCATCTTTAAACAGGGACAATTTGACTTCCTCATTTCCTAATTGAATACCCTTTATTTCTTTCTCTTGCCTGATTGCCCTGGCCAGAAATTCCAACACTGTGTTAAATAAGAGTGGTGACAGAGGGCATCCTTGTCTTTTGCCAGTTTTCAAAGGGAATGCTTCCAGTTTTTGCCCATTCCATATGATATTGACTGTGGGTTTGTCATAAATAGCTCTCATTATTTTGAGATATATTCCATCAATACCTAGTTTATTGAGAGTTTTTACCATGAAGGACTGCTGAATTTTGTTGAAGGCCTTTTCTGCATCTACTGAGATAATCATGTGGCTTTTGTCATTGGTTCTGTTTATGTGATGTATTATGTTTACTGATTTGCATATGTTGAACCAGCCTTGCATCCCAGGAATGAAGCCAACTTGATCGTGGCAAATACGCTTTTTGATGTGCTGCTGGATTCAGTTTGCCAGTATTTTATTTAGGATTTTCACATCAATGTTCATCAGGCATATTGGTCTAAAATTCTCTTTTTTGTTATTTCTCTGCCAGGCTTTAGTATCAGGATGATGTTGGCCTCATAAAATGAGTTAGGGAGGATTCCCTCTTTTTCTGTTGAGTGGAATAGTTTCAGAAGGAATGGTAACAGCTCCTTATTGTACCTCTGGTAGAATTCAGCTGTGAATCTGTCTGGCCCTGGACTTTTTTTGGTTGGTAGGCTATTAATTATTGCCTCAATTTCAGAGCCTGTTATTGGTCTATTCAGAGATTCAACTTCTTCCTGGTTTAGTCTTGGGAGGGTGTATGTGTCCAGGAATTTATCCATTTCTTCTAGATTTTCTAGTTTATTTGCATAGAGGTGTTTATAGCCTTCTCTGATGGTAGTCCGTATTTCTGTGGGATCAGTGGTGATATCCCCTTTATCATTTTTTATTGTGTCTATTTGATTCTTCTCTCTTTTCTTCTTTATAAGTCTTGCTAGCAGTCTATCAATTTTGTTGATCTTTTCAAAAAACCAACTCCTGGATTCATTGATTTTTTTGAAGGGTTTTTTGTGTCTCTATCTCTTTCAGTTCTGCTCTGATCTTAGTTATTTCTTGCCTTCTGCTAGCTTTTGAATGTGTTTGCTCTTGCTTCTCTAGTTCTTTTAATTGTGATGTTAGGGTGTTGGTTTTAGATCTTTCCTGCTTTCTCTTGTGAGCAGTTAGTGCTATAAATTTCCCTCTACCCACTGCTTTAAATGTGTCCCAGAGATTCTGGTACTTTGCATCTTTGTTCTCACTGGTGTCGAAGAACATCTTTATTTCTGCCTTCATTTCGTTATTTACCCAGTAGTCATTCAGGAGCAAGTTGTTCAGTTTCTATGTAGTTGTGTGGTTTTGAGTGAGTTTCTTAATCTTGAGTTCTATTTTGATCACACTGTGGTCTGAGAGACAGTTTGTTGTGATTTCTGTTCTTTTACATTTGCTGAGGAGTGCTTTACTTCCAATTATGTGGTCAATTTTAGAATAAGTGTGATGAGGTGCTCAGAAGAATGAATATTCTGTTGATTTGGGATAGAGAGTTCTATAGATGTCTACTAGGTCTGCTTGTTGCAGAGCTAAGTTCCCGGCTATCTTCGTTAACCTTCTGTCTCCTGCATCTGTATAATATTGAAAGTGAGGTGTTAAAGTCTCCCATTATTATTGTGTGGGAGTCTAAGTCTCTTTGTAGGTCTCTAAGGACTTGCTTTATGAATCTGGGTGTTCCTGTATTGGATTCATATATATTTAGGATAGTTAGTTCTTCTTGTAGAATTTATCCCTTTACCATTATGTAATGGCCTTCTTTGTCCCTTTTGATCTTTGTTGATTTAGAGTCTGTTTTATCAGAGACTAGGATTGCAACACCTGCTTTTTTTGTTTTTCTTTGCTTTCCATTTTCTTCTTAGGTCTTCCTTTTTCCCTTTATTTTGAGCCTGTGTGCATCTTTGCATATGAGACGGGTCTCCTCAATACAGCACCCTGATGGGTCTTGACTATTTATCCAATTTGCCAGTCTGTTTCTTTTAATTGGGGCATTTAGCCCATTTACATTTAAGGTTAATAATGTTATGTGTGAATCTGATGCTGTCATTATGATGTTCACTGGTTATTTTGCCCGTTAGTTGATGCAGTTTCTTCCTAGCATCAATGGTCTTTCCAATTTGGCATGTTTTTGCAGTGACTGGTACCGGTTGTTTCTTTCCAGGTTTAGTGCTTCCTTCAGGAGCTCTTGTAAGGCAGCGTTGGTGGTGACAAAATCTCTCAGCATTTGCTTGACTGTAAAGGATTTTATTTCTCCTTCACTTATGAAGCTTAGTTTGGCTGGATATGAAATTCTGGGTTGAAAATTCCTTTCTTTAAGAATGTTGAATATGGGCCCCCACTCTCTTCTGTCTTGTAGGTTTTCTCCCGAGAGATCCGCTGTTAGTCTGATGGACTTCCCTTTGTGGGTAACTTGACCTTTCTCTCTGGCTGCCCTTAACACCTTTTCCTTGATTTCAACCTTGGTGAATCTGACAATTATTTGTTTTGGGGTTGCTCTTCTCAAGGAGTATCTTTGTAATATTCTCTGTATTTCTGAATTTGAATGTTGACCTTCGTTGCTAGGTTGGGGAAGTTCTCCTGGATAATATCCTGAAGAGTGTTTTCCAACTTGGTTCCATTCTCCCCATCACTTTCAGGTACACCAATCAAAAGTAGATTTGGTCTTTTCACATAGTCCCATATTTCTTGGAAGGTTTGTTCGTTTCTTTTTACTCTTTTTTCTCTAAACTTGTCTTCTCACTTTATTTCATTAATTTGATCTTCAATCACTGAAACCCTTTCTTCCACTTGATTGAATCAGCTATTGAAGCTTGTGCATGCATCACGAAGTTCTCACGCCATGGTTTTCAGCTCCATCAGGTCATTTAAGGTCTTCTCTACACTGTTTATTCTAGTTAGCCAGACGTCTAATCTTTTCTCAAGGTTTTTATCTTCCTTGTGGTGGGTTTGAACATCCTTTAGCTCAGAGAAGTTTATTACCGACCTTCTGAGTCTCCTCCTGTCAGCTCATCAAAGTCATTCTCTGTCCAGCTGTGTTCCATTGCTGGCAAGGAGCTGAGATCCTTTGCAGGAGAAGGGGCGTTCTGATTTTTAGAATTTTCAGCTTTTCTGCTCTGGTTTCTCCCCATCTTTGTGGTTTTATCTACCTTTGGTCTTTGATGTTGGTGACCTACACATGCGGTTTTGGCATAGGTGACCTTTTTGTTGATGTTGATGCTGTTCCTTTCTGTTTGTTAGCTTGACAGGTTGCTCAGCTGCAGGTCTGTTGGAGTTTGCTGGAGTTCCACTCCAGACCCTGTTTGCCTGGGTATCAGTAGCGGAGGCTGTAGAACAGCAAATATTGTTCCTAATCCTTCCTCTGGAAGCTTCCTCCCAGAGGGGCATCTGCCGATATGAGGTGTCTGTCTGCCCCCACTGGGACGTGTCTCCTAGTTAGGCTACACGGAGGTCAGGAACCCATTTGAGGAGGCAGTCTGTCCTTTCTCAGAACTGAAAGGCCGTGCTGGGAGAACCACTGTTCACTTTAGAGCTGCCAGACAGGGACATTTAAGTCTGCAGAAGTTGTCTGCTGCCTTTTGTTCAGCTATGCCCTGCCCACAGAGGTGGAGTCTAGAGGCAGTAGGCCTGGTTGAGCTGGGGTGGGCTCTGCCCAGTTCCAGCTTCCCTGCTGCTTTGTTTACCTACTCAAGCCTCACTAATGGTGGACGCCCCTCCCCCAGCAAGGCTGCCGCCTTGCTGATTGATCTCATACTGCTGCCCTCCTAGTGAGCAAGGCTCCTTGGGCATGGGACTCGACCAGTCAGGCCCGGTAGAGAATCACCTTGTATGCCTGTTGGGTAAAGTGCAGTCTTTGGGCGGGGAATGTCCTGTTTTTCCGAGTAGTCTGTCATGGCTTCCCTTGGCTAGGAAAGGGAAATCCCAACCCCTTGTGCTTCCTGGGTGAGGCAACGCTCCACCCTGCTTCAGCTCACCCTCCATGGGCTGCGCCCACTATCCCACCAGTCCTAGTGAGATGAACCAGGTATCTCAGTTGGAAATGCAGAAATCACCCATCTTCTACGTCGATCACACTGGAAGCTACAAACCGGAGCTGTTCCTATTCAGTCATCTTGGAACGCCCTTCCTCGAGATAATAATCTTGAATTCTTTGGGATGATGCAATCTTTTGCGTGCTCACCGAGTGTCCAATTAGGCATAGAGCATGGTGTCCAAAAGATGGAGGATGCGTGTTGCTTCAAGCAAGAGGCTAGAGTGGGGAACTAAATGTTCAACTTGTCTGGTAATAGCAAAGGTTCAGAAAACAGCTATCCCACTTCTTAAGTGCCTGCTCTATACCAGGCACTGTATACATTATTTCATGTCACTCTTACAACAACTCTTTAAAAAGCAGCTATTATTATTTCCCTAACACAAATATTGAAGCTGGGTCCAAAGACATCAATTCTTTCAAGCTCACAGTGTCAGATATAGAAATGTTTAAACCAGGTATTTCTGACACCAAAGTCCCATGCTTACTGGGGCTTATCACTTTAAGATTCTAATTCTCAGAATGAATTGAAGAGGAGTGGGTATTTTAGAAATCTACTTTAGTGCTGCCCATACAGTAGCCACTGGCCATATGTGGCTACTCAGCACTTGAAATGTGTCTAATCCAAATTGAGATGTGCTATAAACATAATATACACACCTGATGTTGAAGACTTACCAATAAGAACAATAATTTGAATGTGTTGGATAAAATAAAATATAGCATGAAAATAAATTTTACCTATTCCTTTTTGCTTTGCTAATGTATCTACTAGAAATTTTATTTACTTATTTATATTTATTTATTTGTTTTTGAGACATGGTCTCACTCTGTCACCCAGGTTCAAGTGCAGTGGTGTGATAACAGTTCACTGCAGCTTCATCATCCCTGGCTCAAGCGGTCCTTCTGAGTTTGCCTCCAGAGTAGCTGGGACTACAGGCATGAGCCACCACATATGGCTAATTTTTTTTTTTTTTTTTTTTTTTTTTTTCCTGGAGACGAAGTCTCACTGTGTTATCCAGACTGGTCTCAAACTCCTGGGCTCAAGCAATCCTCCTGCCTTGACCCTCCTAAATTGCTGAAATTACAAATGTGAGCCACCACACCCAGTAACTAGAAAATTTAAAATGACATTGGTGATTCACATTAAGGGCTTACATTGTATTTGTATTGGTCAGCCCTGAGGTCATAGAAGCCTCTTGGCAATTGCTGGCAACCACACTGGGGTGCAAAGAAAGTGCACTTATCCCTGGATTGAATTAAAACACGAATTCTTAACCAGCACCAATTTGCTTTGCCCCCTCCAGGGCACATTCACCAATGTCTGAAGACATTTTTGACTGTCATGACTGGGGTAATGATGCTACTGGTATCTAGTGGGTAGGGGTTAAACAGCCTGCAATGCACAGGACAGCTCCCACAATAGAGTTATCAGGCCCAAAATATGAATAGTACCAAGATTAAGATTAGCATAAGCAGGTGGGTTTCTCCATTCTGTGCAGAATTAGGGAACTAAACAGGAAGGCAAACAGGGACTTGAGCGGAAGGAGCTGGGAGTTCTGTGCTGGAATCAATATACAATGTGAGGACTAGATCTTAGAAACAACATGGGTGTATTTATGAGAACGAAGGCACACTCCAGAAGCAGTCTCCTTCCAGGGTCAAGCCCCCTCCACCACAAACACACACAATCGCATCCCATCTAGAGGTGGGCTGGAGTTTCTTGGATCTGGGGATTATAGAAGGACCAACCCTGTTGGTCAAGCAGCTTTCAGCTGTGGAGAGAAAAGGCATGTACAGAGGTAGAGCCAGGCAGGGCCTGACAAACCTAACAAATGAGATCAATAATTATACGTGATTTTTTTTTTCCCAGAGATTATTTTTTCCATGCAGACTCTGGATTGAGTGTCAGCAGCTCAGCATTCACTTATGTCAGGGCTCAGAGAACAGTCTCTTCAACCAAATAATACAAATTGAATTTATGAAAAAGAGAATTGGCTGTGTGGGTTAAACCAGCGTTTTCTGGAGATGCTTTATTGGTTTCAATAGACCTTTATTATACATTTTAGAACACATTTCAAGTCAAAGAGACAGCTAGGTTTCTGTTGAAGACTGAATTTCAGCAGCAAAATTTGAAATCTGTGATGTGTGCATATTAAATCATAGAGACCTTCACATGAGAGGATGAGATGATTAAATTCTGCCTCTGTTTCTGAGATACTGCAGCACATGGGAGGGTGTGTGTGCTGTAAACAGAGTATATTTTTAACTTGGCTCGAGACAGAGTATTCTCTCTTGGTGTACTCTACAAGGGATGTCTCTATCTCTCTAGGTGTTTGTCTACATCTTGTTGGCCTGTGTCTGATTATAAATGCTAAGAAGTAGGGTTGTGGTAAAGCATGCATGAGGCACAGGTGACCTTAGTCACTGGATCCCCTTGGGTTCCTCCACTGCACACATTTCCTAGCCCTGCTCCTCCCACCTGGACTCATCTCTGCATGTAACAGTGAGCTCAGGGATACACAGAAGACAGAGTGCCCCATTATCCTCTCAAGGGAATCTGCTTTTTTCTATAACAAGAGGAACTAAGAGAAATGCAGGTGTCTCAGTCTATTTGGGCTTCTATAACAAAATCTGCAGACTGAGTGATTTATAAACAACAGACACTGATTTCTCACAGTTCCAGAAGCTGAGAAGTCCAATGTCAAGACAGTGGCACAGTGTCCTGGTTCATAGACAGCAGTCTTTTTTACTGTGTTCTCACATGGCATGAAAGCAAGTAGGCTATCTCTGGTCTCTTTTATGAGATCACTAATCCCTTTTATGAAGCCTCTACCCTCATAACTTAATCAACTCCCAAAGGCCCTGCCTCCAAATATCATCATATTGAGGGTTAGTATTTAACATATAAATTTTGTTTGTTCAGAGAAACAACCAGTCTATACCAGCAAGGATTAAAGAGAAACCAAAAATGAGGGCTATGGGATTGGAAGATCTAGGCTTGGGTCTGGACTCATTCTCCCTTTCATAGTTGAGTAATCATGAGCAAGAGACAGAGTCCACACCTGCCTCAGTTCTGTTATTGTAAAGTGCGAGTCAGAAGACTGCCAACTTCTTGGGCTGATGTGAGATTAATAGTGGCATGTGTTCAGAGGGTGAACTCTGGCACCACAGCATCTGGGCTCAAATCCTGGCTGTGCTATTTAATCTGTTCAACCTTGCACCCATTATTTAAAATGTCTGTATCTCTGTAAAGCGGAAGAAACAATGGCCTCTACCTACCTACCAGGGTAGTGGGCTATGACAGGTAAAGCACAGAGCTCTCTGGTCTTATGTTACAGTGTCATTTACCACTGTGCCGACCACAGAAAACAGATGTGGGGAATTTGAACTGATTCTAAAGGAAAGTAGGGATCAGAGTTATATAGGAAAGAAAATCTGGAATTATCTACTAATTGTTTCATTTATTATTTTACATAAACTTTTATTAAATATTTTCTCATCCCCAGGGCTTCCAGTCACATTGCAGTGCATAGAAATGCAGCTCCCTGACCAGCTATTTGGCAGCCATGAGATCTCAGAAAGCTGGACCTAGGTAGGTACTCTTTTGATCACGTGAAATCTCTAAATGAGAAACTTTGCTTATTTTCAGTTCATGGAGGGCTCCCCAGTGAAAAGTGAGCTTACATTTTTTGTTATGTATGTGGACTGAGGCTCCGAGTTAGATTTAATCTGATTAAAAAGAAACAACAACAACAACAAAAATGCAGCAATTCTTGTGTACTCTCAAAGTTGAGTAGTTTTATTTCTACCACAGACGCATGGAGTAGTAAAACATTATACTCTATCAAATTAGCTTCTATCCTAGTCTCTAGTGAAACTATTCAGGCTCCTAGAAGGAAAAAAACAATTCATCATGAATAAATAAGATAAAGAATGATAGTATGGATAGCATTGTAGGAAACTAGAGGAAAGACTGGAGAAAGTTTTAGAAGGCCTTACCCCCAAGGCTATAGAGTCAGCCCTTAGGAGAGAGGAGCACCAACTATAGACAGAGCAAATGACATCACAAGGAAATGGCAGCAGCAGCACTAAACCCAAGTGGATGATGTCATAGCCACCCGACAAACCCTAGAGAACTATGGAAGAGTTGCCTCAGGTGAGTAGGATGCAGGAATGTTGGTATGATAGCATGGATAGATTTAGAGTCAGGAACCAATGTGTTGTCCCCTTGGCTCTCTGATGGAATTGATACTGAGACAGTAGATAATAGGTACACCATTATCTTTTGGAGTGACTTAACTTTTATCCTGATATAAGCAGAATTAGGGAGATGGGTTGCTAGACAAACCTTCTAACTTAAGAAATGGAAACAGTTCTTTTAAGCTTCATGAGCCTGGATAAAAATAAATTTTCACCTTTCTCCACATGCTGACTGTCTGATCTGACGATGGAGGTGATGACAAGAGTAACAGGTAAAGGCAAATTAGTTTATTCACATATGGACACTGAATTGAAATGCCCCACAGTCAAGAGGGACAAACCTAGAAAAAAATTCCTGAGTATTAAAAAACAAGCCTTTAGTACCTCTTCCCTTCTGCTATAGTAAGTTTTTCTCTGCACTAACATCTTCTCATATTTTGTTTCATCCTCCTCATCTCACCAAAATCACTAATAACCTCTCTTTGAGAAGTATCAGGGACTCTTCCAGAGTCATGAAATTATTAAGCCTCTGAGTGAATAGGAAATTTGAGAACACTTAGACCAAAGTCCTCATTTTGTAGGTGAATAAACCAAGGCCAAGATACGTTACTCAGAGAGGTGCTCCAGGTAACACAGCAACAGAGATATAACTACAAACCAGAAATTTCCTTTAATAGAAAGAATTGGCTGGGTATGGTGGCTCACACCTGTAAACCTGGACCTTTGCGGGGCTGACATGGGTGCATCACTTGAGCCAGGAGTTCAAGAAGAGCCTGGGCAATATAGTGAGGCCTCGTCTATACCAATCAATCAATCAATGTGTGTATACACAAATATTAGTTGGGTGTGGTGGCACATGCCTGTAGTCCCAGCTACTCAGGAGATTGAGGTAGGAGAACTGCTTGACCCCAGTGAGCTGTGATCGCACCATTGCCCTCCAACCTGGTCAAGAGAGAGAACTTGACTCAAAAAGATAGAAAAAAAAAAGGAAGTAAAGTATTTAGAATTAACTTCCAAAGAGATCTACGTTAGAGGCTGTATTAGTCCATTCTCACACTGCTCTGAAGAAATACTTGAGAGTGGGTAATTTATAAAGAAAAGAGGTTTACTTGACTCACAGTTCTGCATTGCTGCGGAGTTCCTCAGGAAACTTAAAATCAGGGCAGAAGGCAAAGGAGAAGCAGGCACCTTCTTCACAGGGCTGCAGGACAGAGTGAGTACAAGCAGGGAACATGCCAGACACTTATAAAACCATCAGATCTCGAGAAAACTCACTATTACAAGAACAGCATTGGGGAAACCACCCCCATGATCCAATTACCTCCACCTTGTCCCACCCTTGACAAGTGGGGATTTGGGGAATTACAATTCAAGGTGAGATTTGGGTGGGGACACAGAACCAAACCATATCAGAGGCCTTGTTCTTCTACTACTAATGGTGCAGACTGGGGAAGAATAGTATACTCTCTGTGTGTCCCTTTATCATCTGCAAAGTGAGGATGATCCCCACATGGTAGGATTGTGAGGATTTAATGAAATAAAATATTAAAGAGTAGCTAGCAGGTATGAGGAACAACAAGGAGGCACTGCAGCTGGAAATGAATATGAAAGTGTGGAAGGAGATCAGGTCATCGTGAAGCTTACATTATTTTAGGGCCTTTGGGTCATACAAAGACTTTGGCCTTTCCTTTGCTCTAAGTGAGATGGATATTCCTGTGGAGAATTTTAAGCAGAAAAGCAACATGATCTGACATATGTCTTATAAGGAATCTGACTGCAGTGGGAAGAACAGACTATATGGAGAGGCAGAGACCAGGCAGGGAGGGTATTACAGCAGTTGTCTCAAAAGAGGACTGGACTTTGACCAGAACATAGCAGTGAAGATGTTAAGAGGTTGGGTTCCAGAAATATTTTGAAATTAGAACTGACAGGATTTGTTTATGTAATCGATGTGAGGTGTGACAGGGAGAAAAGAGTTAAGATTTTGTATATATATTTTTTTTTTATAAAAGGAACATATTTGGTAGAGGGAAATGATGAATTGAGTCTTCAAGAGAGTAATTTTTAAGTACAAGTAGAAACATTGAATAAACGATTAGATATATGAGTCTTGAGTTCATGGGAGAGGACCTGGTTAAAGATATAAAATATGGTAGTCTTTAGGATACAGATGGTATTTAATGTACTATCCCTAAATGGGATCATTCAGAAAATGAATATGGAGAGAATACAGATGTTGGAAGCCTAAGCCATGGGGCTTATAAGGGATGTGCAGATCAGAGAAATGAAAAGAATGTGCAAGGAGATTCAGAAGAAACAACCAGTGAAGTAGTAAGACAACCAAGAGAGAAGACTGTAATTGAAGAAATTATTTTCAGAAGGATTTCTTCAATTATGTCAAATGTCACTGACTAATCTAGTTAGTTGAGGACTGAGAACAAACCATTTGTCTTAGCCACATGGGGTTCATTGGAAATCTTGATGACCGCAGTTTGGGTACAGTGATGTAGATGGAGGCTTAATTGCAGTGGGTTCATTAGAGAGACTGAGTGGTAAAATTGACTAGACGGCTTACATATTAAAACATATTCAGAACTTCAAAAAGTAAGGCAGGTTTCTATTGGCACATGAATAGAAAGTCAGGCCAATATAACAAAATAGAATTTCCAGAAATAGATCCAAACATATATGAGAATTCAGTATATGATAAAGGTAACATTTCAAGCATAAATGGTGTTGAAATAAACTATGTACCATCTGGAAAAAGATAAAGTTGGATTCAACTTTATCCTTTCAAAATTTCCAATGAACTGCTTTGATGAAAAAAAAAAAGATCATGGATGAATTCCTTTATAAACTAGGAGTAGAGAAATCTTTCCTAACTACAATTCAAATTCCAGAAGCCACATAAATTATTAATAAATTTGTCTAAACAAAAATTTAGCGAATTGGTATTTTACAGGACAAATGATAAACTGGAAAAGATGTTTACAAAATCTGCCACAAAGAATTAATCCTCTAATATAATTATGAATTGAAACAAAACAACAATAGCCAAACAGAAAAAAACAGACAAAAAATATAAACAGTATTCACAGAAAAAGAGATATTAATAGCCCTTAATGACAAAACACTCATAAGAAGGAAAATATAAATTAAATCTATACTGATGATAAATTAAAACTACATTGATGGAAACTACCCTGATGCCTACCCGATAGATGATAATAAGCTATCCAGAAGTTTAACATTACCCTCTGCTGGTGAGGCTGAAGGACAGGAACCATTGCCTTGCTTTGCTAGTGAGAAGACAGCATGATACCATGTCCATGGAGCATAATCTAGAAATAGTTATCAAAATTACAAAGGCATTATATTAGTTTCCTAGGGCTGCCATAACTGAGTGTCACAAATTTTGGCAGCTTAAAACAACAGAAATTTATTATTTCACAGTTCTGGAGGCTAGAAGTCTGAAATCAAGGTGCTGGGGAAGGATCCTTCCTTACTTCTTACTAGCATCTGGTGGTTGCTGTAAATCCTTGCTTTTCCTTGGTTAGTAGATGTATCACTCCAGTCTCTGCCTTAGTGTTCACAGTGTTTTTCCATGTGTATCTCTGTCCAATTTTGTCTCTTCTTATAAGGGCACCAGTCATTGAATTATGGCCCAGCCTACCCCAGTACAACCTTATCTTAACTTGATTACATCTTCAGAGATCCTATTTCCAACTAAAGCCACATTCACAGGTTCTAAATATTAGGACTTGAATATTTTTAGAGACAAAATTCAATACACATTTTCCCTTTAACCCAGCAATCTTATTTGGGGGAATTTATATGAAATTATGTGTATGTAAATTTATAGCATTTTTTGTAACAACAATTGATTGAAAATAACTAAGATGGTTACAAATAAGGACCAGCTAAGCAAACCATGGAGTATCTGCACAATGAAATGTGTATAGCTGAATATATGGTAGAGGAGCCTCTCTGCACTAATGCACAATGACCCCATGTCATTGGGTTACCTTCTAGTCAGAGAGAAACAAATCTTTCATAAACAACAAACATAAACAGCAAACGAACTAATTAGGAAGTTATTATAATAATACAGATGAGTTTGGTTATGGAGATTGAGAGATATAGACAGATTTAAGATGAGTATTCAATATTTTGTATGTTTATAGTGGCCATTGTTTCATCCCTGCAAAGAGTCACAATTGGTCGGTCAGAGAAAAAGGAGATGGGTGAATACTTGACTCCAACATTTGAGTATTACCCCATATTATATTTACATCACCCATGCCTTAGCTGTGAATCCCAGAGGAAGCCTTAGGCATATTTCTTTGTAACAAATGGGTCCATTCTATCAAAAGTGTATTGAACTGCCAATAGGCAAATCACTTAATTGCCTAGAAGGATACATGGAAGGAGGAAGAAAGGAAGGAGAAAAGGTTTAAAAATATGGCAAGGTCCTTATGTATGGAACTTTTTAGGTGAAGGATACAGTGAATATGTAGCTCAGTTTTCATCTGGTAATTGGATACCTATATTTTTAACATTCAGCACATCCTTCTCAGAGGAACATTTGAGAAAGATAGCATTTCTATTTATTTGGGAAATGATTAAGCATGCACTTGTCCTAATTTTCTCAGCCTGCATGTGGTGATGAGCAAACTCATCCCTGCTGTACTCTATAAACAATGCAGGTATTAATGCTCATAAAAATTACTGCACTGCCTTTGAGATCATGCGATTTCACCATCCATATTAAACTTTAAGATGAGGGATAACATTTGTCTTTGCATAAGATGGGAGGAGGGAAAAGAAAAGAACCCCAAACACATGAGAGGCACTGACAAGCTGCCAATGATATAAATAATCACTGTGCTGTAGTTTGGAATGACATTGCAGAAAAGCCTTTGTAATAGTGGACTGAAAACAAAAAACAAAAACAGTTCAAATTGAAAACCACAAGTATATTCTAAGAAATAAAAACACAGATCAGTTCAGGAGATTCCAGTGGAAGTAGTCTAGAGAGGGAAATATACCTTTAAACATTGTCCTGAAGGACAGCCTACTTAGGAATTCAGATCCCAATAACCCATTGCATCATTTTGAAGAGCAGTCTGGGAGAAACGCAGAGGTATTTAAACCTGGGGACTAATTTTTCCATAGTTGAAATGTGCTGTGGATAGCCACACCTATGTAATAGATACTTATATCTCCATTTTTAGTCGTGAGGATTAACGCTAACCTCAGCAGGATGTGGTTGGTATACAGACAATTGTATTTCTTTGCTTTTAGAAGGGCTTTGAAAAATTCCTCCATTTAGCCTCAGTCACTTGTTCATTACAAAGAGAGTGATGCAGCTTTATAAAAAGTATCAAATTGGAGAAATGATGCCCTCAAACTCAGATGTTCCTCATTTACATGTAGCATTTTAGAGAAGGTCCTAAGGATAAATCATGGCAGGTTATCATTGACATTTTCCGGAAAGGACACATTTTAATGACATAACCTGGAACTACAAGTTAATCATTAAATGAAATTATAATGCAAGTGAAATGGCTAAATCTCCATGCATGAAATTTGTTTCAGAAACTTAAAGCCCGAATACCCCCAAAACAGTGACCATAGTTGTGATGTTTCACCTAGTACTTGATCATGTGCCTCTCTATGAAATACTGCAGTCATTTTAGAGGTGCTGATGCCAAGTAGCAAAAACATGAGCCAAGAAATGTTATTGGAACATGCTGTGATGAGATTAGAGCAGGCAGGATTGAGGGGTGTTGTAGAACCAAATTAAAATAGCACTAGTGGAGGCAGGTCTGTGCTGGAAAATCAAAGCAGAAAATTTTTCTTTCACAATGCAAGAAATTGCTGAGGGAAGAGCAGGAGAGGGCTATTCCAACATCTCAACCATGAGAACATTTTCCCAGTACCATAAACATAAATGCCAACTCAAACTAATTCAATGTGACAAAGGTTCCTTTGTCGGCCAAACTAGTCAGACTCCAGAACCTTCTCCTAAGCCCATCTGTGCACTTCCTTATAAAATTCAGTTTTAGCAAAATCTCCTCAACATCAATATCTGATTACCCTCAATATCTGACTATTAAATTTTTAGGAATTACGAAAGTCAGTTGTTAAGCATTATTTCAAATTAAATTCTGTAGATTTACAACTAAATTATATTTAAAACAAATTCTTAAAACCCATCACTTACTTATTAACTCACTACTTTTTACTTTTATTCAAATTGGCCGTGGTAGAAGTATCCATATTACAGAAACTAGCAAACCCTAAAATCAGGGTTTAGTTTATTGTTTTGTTGATTGTCTAGATTTAAGTGATGGAGAAAATAGTAATAATGCTCATTTAACTTTGTATGTCATTCTGTAGTTTTCACACATCAATGGCACAAAAAGTTGAAGAAATATTCTTTCAATATTCAAAAACTTTATCTGACTCAACAAAAAAGTTTATGTCATTGATAAACAAATTTTTATATGCATTTTCATTGTTTTACTTTCATCTTTCTCTTGAATGTAAAGAGAAATTTCCATCAATATTTAGGTTGGAAATGTACTTGTTCATCAGCTACAACCATAGGTTGTCTATGACTTCAACAAAAACATTTTATACTAATCAATTGGCTTTATGGAATTTACCATAAAGAATATTGGTTATTTTACTAGATTTGTAAATCATGTGCCACACAACCTTTATGTCAGTAAGATTCACAATAAGCTTGTGGGGGGTGTGTGTGTGTGTGTGTGTGTATGTGTTATAGGATATATAAGAGAGATGGTTGTACCACAAACTCAATAAAGATAGAGCAGATATTACCAAAAGCAAAATTTCCAAAGACGGAAAATGAGACATGACAAGTCCAGATTTCTGTATTTGAAATTTGTAAGTATAGATGTAAATCTGGTCACAGGAAATCTACAAATGAAAGAATTAACAGATGCTGGTCAAAGCAGGTGGAATTGGCCAGTGTTTTACATTTTTTTAAAAAAATTACCTATAGTTGTTGTTTATACTTTTCTTCTCTTCACAGGAAGTATTAATTCAAGCAACTAATATATGTGTGTGTGTGTATATATATATATATATAGAGAGAGAGAGAGAGAGAGAATATACACACACACACATATAGATCAGATGCTGTACTAAACATATTACATGGAACATTCATTTCGTGACCACAGTAACCCAAGGAGTCATTATGATCCTCCACCTGTTTTTCAGATGGAAAATAGAGGATCAGTACAATGTGACACAGCTTCTTCAAGGACACAAACTACTAAGTTTTTAGTAGTTTTTTAAACTACCTATGCTTTTAAACTCTGTGCTGGTCATTGTTTCTGGAGGATTTTTTAGACTAGAAAGGAAGTGCTTATCATTTTTACTGTAAAACAAATACAAAAAAAAGCCTTCTTCATTTGAGTCAAATCTTCCAGAATTTTAATTCATCTTTCCAGCCTTCATCCACCACCACTGACTTTTCCACAAGCTATTCTTCTGTCCACCTCACCTAATCTTTCACATGTGTGTCAAGTTTTCTACCTCTCTAATTTTATCTTCAGGTGCCCTTCTTCTACATGTTGTGCCCTCACAAATCCCAATTCCAAATTCTACCCATCTTTTAATAATTCAACTTAAATACAATGTTCTCTCTAGAGTTATTGATTTTTCAGGCATCAAAATAGTCCTCTATTCACTCACACCAAATTTGTAATATCTCTCTTGCAGTACTTAACCACTATCTACATCGGACTAGGTAGCCTTTCCCAAGGTAAAATCTGGAAAAACTCTGAAAGGATCAGCTCCTATGTCATTAGCAAGTCAAAGACTTTACTGCAAGACTTTGCAGTGAAGAAACTTTTTTTTAACTTCCCAGTGATTTTCCCAGTGTTATTTCTTGTTTCCCCCATTTGTTTCACCCTAGAACTCATTCCCCCCAACAAATACTCAATAACACCACCGTGTGCCTCTAGTGTTCTAAAAAGAGAACAATTTAGTGAATACCGGAATACATTACCTCTCCTACTAGAGGACAGAGACTTAGCCATGAATGCAGAGACAAAAGACTAGATTTTTTTGTGTGTATGTCACTCAGTGAGACTTTCCTTTTGCTTTGCATACAGGGACTGAGAACACATTGGTTGAATGAATAAGCTTCATACTTGATTAAATAGGATGTAAATGGCTACAGACGGAATGTCAACTTGGATGAAGTACTCACAAGTACCCAACTGGGTAGCATCCCTATCACAAAGTTAGGCCAAAGAGCAGTCTAAGCAGCAACTGTCAGATGACATCAAAATGCCCGTGGCTGGTTCCTCCTCAGTTTACTGCTAAAGTAGCAGAAAATAACAGCAAGGATTTAGTGAATATCAATGGAACTGTCACTACCCCTAAAGTCTCTCCCAAACTGGATTGCCAGAAAATTGAAATGCTTAGAGTGGTTTAGGTTCCCTTTTTGTGCCTCTTAATTGCAGTCTTCCTTGGTAGGAGGCTCTCATTCCATACCTAGCCGTTTTTATCCTACAATATTCTTTTCTTCCAATTTGGAGAGAGAAGCCTAGGGGATACATTGGGTGCCTTCCATGGCTAGGCTCCTGGAAGGAAAGACAGCACTTAGGAAGAGATTACCAAAGGCTGAACTTATCTAATGTCAAGAGTTTCCCAAATGTGTATGAGGGTGTGTGTATTTGTGTGGAGCCATGTGGAAAAAAGGACTTTCTTCTTTTGAAAACTACTTTTCCAGCTGTTGACAAACATAAAAACTTCAAAAGAACAGAATTTTTCTTAACAATGAAATTACTTTCCTTTTACTTTGACCCAGAGTTGCCAGGAGAAAGGCTCAGTGAAAAAGTTAGGAAACTGCAGACACAATGAACCCAAGTTCTGTGCAGTCTAGCACATTGATGGAAAGATGAATCTTCATTACTGATTATAGGCTGCCTACTGTGCTCTCAGGAAAAATGATCAAATCAGTTATCTCCTAAAAGCAAGTCACTGATGCATGCTCCTCCTCTAACCACCCACCTAGGGCTGCATTTCCCCTCTCTGGTGTTCAGATACAATCCACCATGGTTTAAGGTTTAGAAAGAGGAGAAATGCTGGATGCACTGCATATGTGGGCAGAAGGAAACCCAGACAAACCAACAAGGAAAGAAAACAAGGGAATGAAATGAACAGGAAAAAAAAATGGAACATCTATTAAATAATTTGGAATAATTGCCCAAAGGAAAGCAGACACACTGAATGGGAATGAAGGAAATAAACAGATCAAGGTATATAGCAGAAGGAAAAACTAGGGTGGAAGAAGAGGGAGATGAAAGAGCTCACCCAAGGGAGAAAAGGAAGAAGTCACTGCTAGCCTTGGCAGGAATATTGATAACTGGATATAGAAAAGAAGCCACCCATAACCTTCTGACACCTTCTGAAGAGACTCTCAGTATGTCTTTTTGTGATTCACACAAGTTTATATTGCCTTTAAAAAGCTGATTTCCCTGGCTCAGCTGAGGCCCTTTGGAGCAGTTAAGCCATGTGATAACAGGGCAAGTAGGAACTTCTAGAAGTAGTGACCTCTGGCTGAGGACAGAAAGAAAGGAATTTTAGACTTCTTTCCTACCACACATTCTGAAGTTTACAGTGGGGCCTGAGAATGTGGTGTTTACCCCAGCTTAACATTTTAACCCAGCCAAAGTTGAGTAAACATGATTTTTCCCACATTGTGAATGCTGTCCCATTGTCAATAGATCAACTAGGACTATTTTGTTTTCCTTGAGTAATGAATGCAAGGAATGTAAGTCAGCAAGATGTAAACCTTACTTGACAAGAATGAATCTTTACAAGAAAGATGTCCTCTCATTGTTCTGAAAATGGGAAGTTAGGAGAACAAACAATTACTTAGCAGACACTTACTGAGCACCTACTCTGTGCCAGTCTCTGTCCCCTACCAAGTGAGTGAGGCAGGACATCTGCAGTGGAGCCTGTAATCCACATTTTAGCAAACTCTCAAGCTGGTTTTGGAGGGATGACCTCTTGGCCATTTTTCTAGAAACACTATTAAGGAGCAGTGTTTCTCAGCCTTTTTTCAATGATCACCGGGCAAGCAGCCTTTTCAACCATTTTAATAAAAAACCACACTCTGCCATGAAATTGTAATTGCAAAATATACTGTACATCTGTTTATGTACTGTGGCCCTTTGGAAGATACAATCATTTTAATTTCTACATTATCATCACCTTCTAAGTATTACTATTCACCTTCTTAAGGGGTCATTTCACCCATGTTGAAATATCACCAATGTGTTCTATGAGTTCAATGACAGATGAGACCCCCTATAGAAAGCTCAGTTGGATTCAACACATATTCAATGAGCAAAAATTATGTGTCAGGTACTTTGTTAGACACTGGTCACACTAGGTGCATAAATGAGCAATACATCATCCCTGTCTGGAACTCACTGGAGACAGATGTCATAAACAGACAATTTCAATGTAACATAAGTGATACATTAGAGCTTAGCCCAGGATTCCCTCCTTCCATACAGAAGGGTTATAAGCCCAGACAGAGGTTGAAGGAAGTCATCCTAGAGAGGGTGTGTAAGTTGATTCATGAGTTTAAGAAAGTTAACAAAAGAAAAGTGATTAAATTCATCTTTAAAGAGAATGTGGATTTGGGACTGGTTGTCAAATTACACCTTGGCATTTGGACAGCCATTTGAGAATTGTCTATTGGGTATTAAGAAGTAGACTTGGGATGAAGGAAGATTTCTGTCTTTGGAAATATAACTGGCTCGTGTGTACACTGATTGTACAACCTATGAAACTTACAAATCCACTTTTATAAATAGGATAAGGCTGAGGGGTGTGTGTGTGTGGGTGTATATGCATGTATGTATAACAGTTCTTCAGAGTGCCAGACACCTAGCAAGCTCTATATAAGTATGAGATTTTAGGTTTATTAGTTTATTTTAATGAATAATGTCAGTGAACAAAGTCCATTCTAACCCCAAGTGTGTGATGTCTATAGCATTCCTTGCCCTTTGTTTCCACCTATCAGTAAACAGCAAGGTGATAAGATCACCCAGGAACCAGCATGGATATGGATATGTCCAAGGTTGAGACACCTTCCTCTCTCATTGATTTACTAAAAGAGGAAGTTTCCAGGATGATGGGTTTCATAATCATAAGCCTATTGGTGTAAGGAAGCTCTTATTTGTCTATTTCACCTCAGAAGATTAGAGCTGAGTTGAAAGATGATATGGCCCCTTAGGTTTGCTTTCCCCCAGATGCAGTGCTCTGTTCACAGCTCACATCTCTGTAGAGTGTGAGTGAATACTGAAATGTTTCCCTGTCCCATAACATTTCTACTAAAAATATATGGGATTTGTTTTTGCCTAAATCAGTTTTAATTAACAAACTGGGAGCCTGGCATGCACCAGCAAGGTGCCCTAGAAGGATATAGAGTGTCATATATAATGCTTAGGAGTCCACTTTCATATATAATGCTTAGGAGTTGTACACATACTTAAAAAGATAACACAAAAAATGCATGTAGGTCAGCATTCACCAAAGTATTGAAAGATGTTACCTGCATAGAATAAAAGGGTCCCATGCTTACATAAATTTGAGAACACTGGGTTAAATGAAGTTCAAAAACCTTTTGAAGTACTTTCTGGAGTTTTTAAAATAAGAATGTGAGTTGTTGAGCTGTGAATCTCTAAAAGTAGAATTGCCCTATAATGTATTATCTAACCTTGAACACTTATTGGAGGAAAACGGAAAACTAATATGCATATGCCAGATTAATAGACAAAAAACAGAACTATCCTAGGCCTCCTGGAATGTATGGTAATTCCATTTGAAAAGGCAGTAGAGTGTCCCTATTTGCTAAAATTAATTCCATGTAACTTCTTGTTGTTAAGCTAAGCTTCCATAAAAGAAACATTAAGAACAATGCTAATGCAAGAAGAGAAAGTATGGTATAGTAGAAAGGACATAGTTATCACAGGCAGACAGACTTGGTCTCATAAACGTACTCTGCCAGATACTAACAAATACTATAACAACCCAGTGGTTCTTCTTGCCCACTGCCTGGATAGACCTGATTTATCAAGGCGAGGGACTTGCAATAGAGGAAGAGTTTAATACACATAGAACTGGTGAAACATGAAACTGGAGTTTTATTATTATACAAATCAGCCTCCCCAAAAATTCAGAAGCTGGGATTTTTCAAGGATAGCTTGATAGGTAGGAGGCTAGGGAATGGGTGCTGCTGATTGGTTGGGGATGAAATCACAGCGGTGTGGAAAATGGTCCCCATGCACAGAGTCCACCTTTGGGTGGGGGCCACAGAGGAGATGCTGGTCTGAGTGGAGTCACAGTTAGAAATGCAAAAGTCTGAAAAGATATCTTAAAAGGTCAATCTTAGGCTCTACAATAGTGATGTTATTTACAGGAGTAATTAGGGAAGTTGCAAATCTTGTGACCTCCAGAATCATGGCTGGTAATTGTTCAGCTACACTTATAGAATTGAGACCCCTCTCATTCTCCTAACCTGGTGGTATTTCATTAGTTTTACAAAGGTAGTTTAGTTTTGGAAAGGGCTATTATCATTTGAACTATAAACTAAATTTCTCCTAAAGTCAGCTTGACCCATGTTTAGGAATGACCTAGGACAATTTGGAGATAAAGGCAAGATAGAGTTTGCTATGTCATATCTCTTTCACTGTCATAATTTTTTCATTGTTATAATTTTTGTAAAGGCACCTTCAACACTAGAGCCGTGGTTCCCAAAGTGTGGGGCCCAGACCACTAGAGTTAGCATCATCTGGAAACTTGTTAGAAATGCAAATTCTAAGGCCTTACCCCAGACCTAATGAATGAGGGGGTAAAGACCAGTACTCTTAACTTTAAAAAACCTTCCAAATGATTCTGAAATATACTGAATCAGTTAATTTATTGGACCTCTCAGTTCAAATACATGAACTCTCAGAACCTCAGTTTACTTATTTGTGAAATGGCACTAATAAACCTGTCTTGTGGATTATTCATGATTTAAAGTAGGTACTTTAAAATGTTTGCTACTTATAGCACTCTGAAAGTTCTTCCAGAATTACAGATGGCAAACTCACAATGTTAAATTAAGGACTCTAATGAAGACATAGATGTAGCTAGAGTTAACAAACAGAACTCCCAAGGGTCAATTATCTATACTGTCTATACAGGCCAGGTGAACTGGAGTTTGGAGAGATACCCACATTGAGCACTATACAGGTATTATAGCACCTACAGTTATTTTAACTCTCTTATGTATATTTATCCTCCTTACTGGACTGGGAGTTCCTCAAGAGCAGAGACCATGACATCCAAGTTTATTTTTCTATTCCTACCACACAGTATGTCTCCAATTCATGTTTAATAAAGGATCACATTAAAAAAAAAAAGTATTTGAATTGTCTTGACACATCAGAAAAGAGAGAGGAGGGAACTGACAACGACATAGCAACTCCTTTTGCCATGAACCAGCCCACAGGATTTGTCACCAGCCCAGAGCAAATTGTTCCAGTTCCTTCCTTAGATTTTGCCTCTTTTAAAACAAAGGCATAATGCATGAGGCTAAAGATGGAGTCTCAGCAGCACCTCTTTTCTGGATATTGCTATTTCAGGCTCCCTTCTGCTGGGCCCACAGCTCTATTGCAATGTATGTATGCCTCATTGGAACAGTTTGTTCTGGGTTTGGCCAGTTTGATAATTATCTTCCTTTAGGCAGGTCAGTGAAAAGATGAGAAAGTAACTGGCTTCCTATGACTTACTGAGTAAACTACCCCTCAATTTACATATAGATGTATTGAGGCTCAGAGAATTCAATAGTTGGCCCAAAGCAACACTGTTCTTGTAGGTCTAATTATAATTCAGAAGAGAGTGTGACACTCCTGGTCTGTTTAGGCAGAATGCTTTAATCTCTCTTATCTCTCTACAAAACACTGAAAGTCTGAACATAGGGTTGTGGTCAGCTAAGGAGATTACATACATTCCATCTATTTGTTCTGCCTTTTGACAAAACCCTTTCAGAGTGTAGTATTAACCGTTGAATTTCTCTGTAGCCTCAAATCTTTTTCTTCCTTTCTATATATCCGTTTCTCTCCCTGAAGTTGTTTATCAAATCCAATTTTCAGCTCCTCTTTATTTAATGAGCAATGACCAGCACATGTTCAGGAAATATTTAGTTTCAGTTTTAGTCCTTCGAACTCTGGTTGGGTTCTACTGCCTACCTGTCTCTACCCAACTGATGCTTGTTTCAGTCCTCCTGACCTCCTTAGGCTACTTAATTTCCCTCCAACATTTGTAGAGTATTGTCTAAAGATTCAGTAGAATCTCCCAGGATCTGTTCTTTAATTGATTAGTCATTTCAATTTGTCAAAAATCATACTCTCCATGGTGTACAAGCTGGTTCATTTTCTGCTGTTCCTTCTGCCTCCAGTCAGTAGCACCTTCCTAGGAGTCTTTACTCAGAGGTTTGCTTGGTTCAGGATATCATTATGAAAGCTTTAAGTTGCACTTTACAAGATTACCAGTGTTAAATAAAATTTACAGGAGACAATTGGTTTGGACTGTGCTCCCAACAGACCAAACCAAAATGGAGTCATTCATGCTGAAGTTCCATGCCACCAAGCTGAAACCAAACTGTTTAACTGACTTTCCAAAAAATCAGGAGAGAGAGAAATAATAGCCAAATCCCTAAACAGGCCAATTTTAGTGGGTGTCATAAGGAAGTCTCCTCAGCTTCAACCTTTACAATAAAAGTAACTTTGAAATGACCAATCAGCTATTTGTTCTCTATTTCTGCTTTCCTCTGCTCTTTTTGGTCTGTAAAACCAACCTCTGGTCAGCTCATCAGAAAACTCATTCTATTTTATAGAATGAAGTGTTGCCTTATTCTAGAATAACAAATAAAAGCCAATTTGAATCTTGAAATTTGTTGTAACTTTGTCTTTTGACCTCAAACATATTAATAAATCCAATAGCCATTTTTCTCTCATTATCTTAATCAATCTCTCAATAGCATTGACACAAATGACCCCACTGTGTCTCAAAAAAAACTTGTTTTGTTCTGCTGTGATACCATGCCCTCCTGGTTTTCTTCCTGTCTCACTGTCCTCTGCTGACTCCTTCTCCTCTACTCAAGGTCTGAATGCTGTGGCACCTCAATGTTCTGCCTTTGCCCTCTTGTCTATCCATACCCCTCTCTCTCCCTAAGTGATCGTGGAGCTTGGATTTAAAATCTTAGAGTAGGAATAGTTACAGGGACATCGGGACCTAGATAGATCTAAGTAAGAATTTCTGAAGATGAGTAGATATGAACATCACTAAAATTGAGTAGATTAAGAAACAAAGAGTACAAGGTTTGGGGAAAGTTACCCACACAGACCTTGAAATCACCCCCAAAACACGGCAGGCAGTGGGGTAGAAATAGCAGCTAGAAGCCAGATGCCAGATATTTGATAACTTTGGAGACAAGATTGGAGACATGTATGAGAAAGTCTAATGGTAAGAATCAAAGACTGAAGGGCTGCAATGTCCTTGGAACCGGAAGAGTATAACAACCTCACCTCTCAGCTCTTGATAACTTCAGTCATTACTGACTTTTTTCATCAGATCTACTCATGGTAATTTACTGAACACACATTTATGACATTTCATTTTATTCACCTTTCAATAAATATGTCAACATATGTGGCTTTGTACTGTTCCCTGTCATTGGCCATATTGTAAGCTCAGGGTCCCAGGAGAGAAGGAACTAGGTTATGTATCTTTTACCATTGCTTGTCTATGCAACCTCACATAACCTATAGAATAATACTTCAAACAGATCTGAACAAGAGAGGCTCAGTAAGTATTAATATGCTTGTGGGAACAGTATTATATTTTCCCTCAGGGTTGTAAAGTTGTTTTGTTCTATGAAATAATTCACTATACTTTCTTTTCCCATTAGTGGTAGTCAGCCCATCTGGACAGATCCAGTGCAACTATGTACTCAAGATGGTAAAGTGAGACTGGGGGCTAAAGGATGCTGTCCTTGCCTTTATTGTGAGTCTGGCCTTGCATATCCTGGTCCTTAAGCCTCTTGTGTACGGAATAATCTGGGGGTAGTGTTTGTCTCTATGCTCAGGAAAGTGACCAGAACTGTTCCATTCTTCTCATGGGAACGGAACAGTTTTTGGAAGAAGAGAAGGCATCATCCCAGTGACTAGAGAGACCAGGCCCACCATCCTTAACCTAGGACTTCAGTGATTTTACAAATCAGATCAACCCAAGAAGTACCCAAAGCAGGCTTTCCACTCTTTATCTCCTTCTACCATATTTTCATTTGCCTAATCATAGTGGAAAATGTCTTTGGAACAGCTTCACTTTTTTAATTCAAAAATATATATTGCATCCCCGGGATCTGCCAGATGTTGTAGTCATTAAAGAGAAAATAGAGATGAATAAAATACATGGCCTGCCTTTAAAGAGTTTATAATTCTGTGTATATGTGTGGGTAAGGATAACTAAAGTCAACAGCTTAATCAGAGAAGCAAGTAATAAAGTTTGTGAACACATGGAAATTTATAGGAGTACAAAGGAATGGTGCCTATCCCGGAGTGGAGTGCACTGAAAGGTTCCCAGAAGACATGAGCCTGGTCTGAGCATTGTGGAACTAATAGGCAGTAACCAGCAGAGTCTAGAGTTCTAGACAGAGCATGTGCTAAGGCACAGGGATGCAATAGCAGAGAGCATTCTGGGAACTGCCTCAGAACGGCATATTCTCTCACTACCGTTTTTCTGGACGTGAACATTAGAAACTTGGCTTCTTTGGTGTAGATATAGGACTTTTAAACATGGCCAGAGGCATGATTTCAGTGAGTAGATTAAGGATCAGGACTCGAAAAGGCCATTTAAAAAACACTCTATAAAAGCAATAGAGTTTTTAAGGATTCTGCAACTCACCAGGACTCATGTAGAGCTCTGATAGAGAAGACAAAGAGAGAATGTATTTGTTTTTCTGCTTCTTCCAGCTCAGTTAGAGAAAATGGGACATTAAATAGTACTTATAATAGTCAGGGTTCTCCAGAGAAAGAGAACCAGAGAAACAGAGAAGTAAATGTATATAATATAATATATATTATTTAACATATATAATATGTTATATAAATCTATATTTATATACAATATAATTTTTATATTATATGTTTATATTTATATATAAATATAATAAATATATATATATTTATTATGGGAATTGACTCACACAATTATGGAGGCAAGGAAGTCCCACAACATACCATCTGCAAGCTGGAGAACTAGAAAAGCCAGTGGTATAATTTAGTCTGACTCCAAAGGTCCGAACCAGGGGAGCTGATGTTCTCATAGTCTGAGGCCTAAGGACCAAGAACCAGGAGGGGCCACAAGTGTCTCTGGATGTCTGAGGGTACCAGAAAATGGATGTTCCAGGTTAAGGAAAGACAGATAAAATTCACCCTTTCTCCACCTGTTTGTTCTAATTCGGCCATCAATAGATTAGATGGTGCCTGCCCACACTGGGGAGTGAGGTCAGATCATCTTTACTCAGTCTACTGATTTGAAGACTAATCTATTCCAGAAACACCCTCACAGACACACCCAGAAATAATGTTTTACCAGCTCTCTGGATATCTGGGTGAAGACCCAATCAAGTTGACAAATCATAGTCCAAACCATAATAGTACTCTTAACCATTATAGTACTCATTTTTTCTGGAGATTCCCTCAGTGTAGGAATATTTGCTGAACTCATAAGGGTAAAGTTACAGCACCAGCCCCTACTAGACATTAAAACAGACTCAGTTCAACAAATGTGTACTTCAGGTCTTCTTTGTCCAGGCACAGTTCCAGGCACTGTAGATACTGAAAGAAAAAAAAAGCATGTTCTGAGGGCACTGAGCAGGATGACTTCTCTTTTCCCCTCACAGTCACCTCATAGCCAGGATTACTGAAGAGCGCTGCCCAAGATTGCATGTCATGATGACAATAGCAACCTCTTGTCCTGAGTCTTACGAGAAGTAGGTACACTCCTTGGGCACCCTGGGATCTGAAGCTTCATAATTAAAGAACATAACACCAAGCTCATGTAATAATTGTTGTAGACCCAAGAAAATAAATGGATTAGTCATAAAATCCCCTGCCATTTGTGTACTTCTGTAGCTTCCTGTTACATTGAATCCCTATCATTGAGAAATGTGGATGCCAGCTTTCTAAATCTGACATGAACAAATCTCCTATCTCCATCCCCCATCCAGCACTCTTTATGCATGTTGAATTTATGGCTACATTTCTATTAGTTTCCAGCAGTATTCACTAGATTAAAGCTGCATCCGAAATTGGATTTTTTTTCTACTTTTGCCCCTGAAGAGTGTAATAAAAAAAAACCCAATAAATCTGGCAAATTAGCAATAAGATCTCAAACTTTGGGGCATATGTGCAACTATGCTGTCAGGGAAGAAATGTAAAAGTATTGACAGCTGAGCCAATCAGATTACATATTACTATTTACAAGCAGGAAAGATAAAAGACAATTCTTCCATCTAAATTGAACCAAGCTCACTACAAGGAAAAAAAAGTCACAGGGGTAGAGAATATCATTGTTTTATTTCCTATGTAGCTACCATAATCTTAGGTAAAGTAGAACAGTTTGACAGACTATTTCTTAAAAATTTTTTTTCCAAGTTGGGAACTTGGACAGGTGTGGGTTTGGGACTACTTTCCCTCATAGACTACTACTGGCTGTGGTATTGGGCTAGAATTGGAAAAGTTACCTTATCCTGATATATGTTCCCTTAATTGTAATAAAAGAAATATTCCCAATTCAGGAACAGCTCTTAAAAAGGGAATGTTAGGAACTTATTCATTCAACTTTACTTGAAAAAAAAAAAAAAAACTAGAAAGCTTGGGGCCATAAGGTGGCTTCTTGTTTGGGGTCTATAATTGTGTAAGTTGTGAGCAATAAACCTCCCTGTTCTCATCGCTTATCTTCCCCTAAAGTATTTCTCTTCCTTGACAGTGGCTTACAGCTCTCTCTTCAATAGCCATTATAGATGTAGTAAAAGCAAGGCAGAAAACAAATCACTTTGCTCCCTAAATCTTCCGTATTAAAGTATACAGATACACACACACACGAAGTAAGCGTGGATGCTCTTGTGGCTTTGTTTGGAATCTTATCCTTGCATTCAGCATTTGTTCAGCATATACCGTGTGGACTTAGGCCCTCTGTTGAACATTCAGTAGCAAAAGGCATATTTATTCTCTGCTCTAAAGAAGTTAACAGACAGATGTTCTCTAACAGAAAGAAGCTTACAGACACTTTTTTTTTTTTTTTGAGACGGAGTCTTGCTTTGTTGCCCAGGCTGGAGTGCAGTGGCGCGATCTCAGCTCACTGCAAGCCTTGCCTCCTGGGTTCACGCCATTTTCCTGCCTCAGCCTCCCAAGTAGCTGGGACTACAGGCGCCCGCCACCTCGCCCGGCTAATTTTTTTTTATTTTTAGTAGAGACGGGGTTTCACCGGGTTAGCCAGGATGGTCTCGATTTCCTGACCTTGCCATCCGTCCGTCTCAGCCTCCCAAAGTGCTGGGATTACAGGCTTGAGCCACAGACACTCTTCTTTTACCTATTAAGTTTTGCCTATTTCTCTTTTACCTTAATTCCATTTATCCCAAACATTTTCATAAAAGCTCTATCACAGTCCTATCACTTCTGCAAAACATCTCCTGAGCTCACACTCTTTCCCTGCTCTGAGCACAGAGCATCTACTCTGTATTGTCCTTTTGGAATGTAATGGTCCTTACTCTAACTTATGGCATATACTGTATTGCTATTGTTATTAATATTTGACATTTAATGTTTAACATTTCCTGTGCATTTCATTTTCCAACCTACAACATTCTTGAGGGCAAAGATATCTTCATCTATGCTTTTTGGAATCCTTCACAAAACTTAGTAGTACAATATGAATGATAGGTATTCAATGACAGTTTTTTAAAAGAAGAAAGGGACAGAGGAAGGGAAAGGAGGGAGGGAGGGAGAAAGGGAGTGGAAGGGAAGGGAAGGGAGGGAGGAAAGTGGAAGGAAGGACTTATAAACTGTCATCTACCAATCTACTCCTCATCCATATTAGTAAATCTCATAAAAGGCTACAAGCCTAATGAGAATCATGATGAATGCCAGGTAAGCAAGGAAGAATGTTGTGGTAATATTGAATTTGCTTTGTGAACCATAAAGGTGGGTTTAGTGGCCTTGTGTTATGATAAGACTTTTTATTTATGTTTGGGGTATGTGTGAGTGAGAGAGAGAGAGAGACAGAGATAAAGACAGAGTGGGAGAGAGAGAAGAACATGAACAAAACAGACATACTGCAAATATAATCCAAAAGCCTGGCCCTTATGTGTTCAGTCATTTGAGTTACTGCTTTTTTTGTAATTTTAGCATCACAGTTTTTTCCTCTCTCATTCTGTCTTATTTCTCCTCCTAAGTCCTATTATTTCTTAACCAAATAGGCCATGCTATCATAAATGATTGGCAAGAAGAAATGTCAGCTGTCAGCAAATTGACACTAGCTGGTATAAGTGCATATGGGAGTTTGGTCCAGGATCCCAGCTCAGCTGGTGAGAGGGGATCTTGGAAGTTACGGAGACAGCTGTCCTTCACAATAAATGTTAGGAAAGACAGTTTGGACCCCTTCCAGGTGGTATGTCCTGAGCAAGGAACAAGGTTGACAGAAATGAATTGGCAATTCAGCTGTTATTTTGATAATCTGATCAATATATACAGCTGAGCAAGATTACTGGCCTGCTGATGGACTTCCAGGCCTAAGGCAGACAGAACTTAGACTAGGCAGGAGCACTAAAAAGCTGCTTTCTCAACTTATCTTTAGGCTCTAGAATTTTGGAGGAAGAGACAGTAGAATAGGAACAATGTGCCTCTGGCCTTTGGCCAACATGCTCTACACCTTACTGAGGGTACAGGATGAAGAGGCTATGTCTATGAAATAGGAGATGAGTAAAAACTAAAATCTAATAAAAACTCATCAGAAAGTTTCAGGAATGTAAGGGGTTGAATGTTGCTCACTGGCTTACAGGAACACATGTGCTTTCTTCATTACCCAAATTTTAGGGAAATTGGTGTTCCCAACTTCACTCAACTTACAAATATAAAAACAACTGGCCAACGGTTGTGAAGATTTTGAATTTCTGGGCAATTGCAATGGCAACATGTAAAATTCTCTGCATAATGGAGTGTCCAGCAAAGACTGAGCCAACCAATTTCTGAGAGAAAAATAAAATGCCATTTTAAAAGATATAAGTCATTTCTGCTTCTGGAGTTTGCCTTTAGGGCAGAGAATTCCTTTGTTCTGGGAGAGAATGATTTGCAAAGCCCATTTGATTACACAGATGTAAGGCAGGTATTAACCATTTTTCTTAGGGGTAGCAACAGCTCTTTCTGGATCGGGGGAGTTTTGCTGGGTCTGAATTCTAAAGTGTAGAAAGTTCTGGAGATTTTTAGTAATTGGTGGAAAATGGGGACAAGGTAGACTAGTTATTGTCATGTGATGAACAGTAGGGGAGCGAGGTAAGGAACTCATCCACCAAGGGACTCTGAAGTCTGATTTAGGTGTACGGTCTTTAGGAATTGTCTTTTTTTTTTTTTGGTAGCAGTTGGAAGACCTGGTCTATATTTTGAAAGTAACTCCAATAAAAGCAGTGTCTCCTCTAGAGGCTAAAGCAGATATTGGCAATATCTGTCAGTAGATTAGTGATCTATCTGCAAAGTTTGTTGGGTGTGGGGGATTGGGGGGTGGTGGTGGAATGCTATGGTCTGAATGTGTCCCCCAAAAATGTATAAGTTAAAACTTCATCACCAATGTAATAGTATAAATATGTGGGGGCTTTAGGGTGTGATTAAGTTAGGAGGGTGGCATCTCATGAATGAAATTAGGGCCCATGTTATAAAGATTGAGGAATAGTGGGTTCAGTCTCTTCTGCTCTTCCACCATGTAAGGACACAGTGTTCATCCCCTTTTGCCTTTCCATTCCTCCTGCCATATGCAAACTGCTAAATGGTGCCATGTAAGGAGTGGGCCCTCACCAGACACCATGACTGTTGGTGCCTTGGACTTCCAGCATCCAGAACTGTAAGGAGCTAAATTTTTGTTCTTCTGGATAAATTATCCATTCTTGGGTATTTTGTAATAGTAGCACAAATGGACTAAGATACATCCCAATATTTTGGGGGCTCATTCACCACATTCTCAAATTAAGGCTGGGCACAGTGACTCACACCTGTAATCCCAGCAATTGGGGAGGCCGAGGCAGGCAGATCACCTGAGGTCAGGAGTTTGAGACCAGCCGGGGCAACATGGGTGGGCAACCCCAACTCCAGCTCTACTAAAAATACAAAAATTAGCTGGGCGTGGGGGCAGGCACTTGTAATCCCAGATACTTGGGAGGCTGAGGCAGGAGAATCGCTTGAACCCGGAGGTGGAGATTTCAGTGAGGCAAGATCACGCCACTGCACTCCAGCCTGGGCGAGAGAGTTTTGAGACTCCGTCTCAGAAAAAAAAAAAAAAAAAAAAAAAAAAAAAATCAAATTAAGAGTCAAGCAGAGGTATAGAAGAGTCTGGCAAACAAAGTACATCTCTATGTGAAATAGCTCTGCTTGGCTATCATTAGATACTTGCCTTAACATCACTTTTATTTTTTTGCAATGACATCAACTTCTAGAAGTAGGGCAAAATTTGAACTATTTCCGATTTTGAGAGCTGGATTAATACAGGGATGAATACCCTAAAGGCATCCTTAGGAAAGAAACCTAAAATAAAGTCAAGAAAATTCACAAGTCCAGAAAGTTAGCTCAGACCTATTCCTCTCTGGCCGAAGGCAGCATGGTATAGGATTTGGGGCCAAAAGTCAAGTCTTAGGTCTGCTGCTTAATACATTTGTATGACCTTGGACAAGCAACATTACCTCTTTGAGCCTCAACTTCTCCAACTTTTAAAAGAAAATATTTATAATAAGCACCACACAAGATTCTTCTAAATATTAAGTGAAACCACATATTTGAAAAGCAACTTGTAAGTTCTATTTACTATTCATAACAAATTATAATCTTAAAGGGGCCTAATTTGGAGAGTCAAAAACAGACACCAAAATAAATCATTCTGCCTTTATAGGTGTAGATAAAATAAGAGTGGTAAAATACTTAGTAGGAAGGAAGGAGACTGCATAGCATGTGGCAGAACAGAGATTAAAGAAATACCTCTATGTCAAGACCCCCATACTTGAGCTGAGACTGGTATAGAAAGAATCCTCCAGTGCAATCAGACATGGCTGTTGCTGCACAACTAGGCATTTCTCAGCACTTCAGGGTCTAGCCAGAACCATCTCTTGTAGCCTGTGAAGGGTCAGAAACATTGGATAGGTGAAGAATTAAGCTCTTGGGAAATCTATTCAATCAAATGTAAGTTTGAAAAGAGAGAGAAAAAATCTTATATAAAAACTCTTCATTGGCGACAGAGGGCACAAGCTGTAGAGGTGAGATATTTTATTTTGCTGTATACTGTCTGTAAAGCAATCTCTTCTCTTAGAAAACGATGTTTCTATTGGACTCTGAGCTATTTATCATTCTGGGCCCCAAACAGAATATTTTTTATAAGAACATCAGAAATGCCATGCTGGATCAAACCAATGGTCCCTTTAGTCCCATGTTTGCCTTTGAAAGTGGTACCAAGAGAGGGTTCACGAGAGGACACAGATGCTCTATTTTAGTGGCTTTAAAACATTTTTGACTGTGGCTCATAGTTAGAAATAGAGATCACATTGTAATCCAGTTCTCACATTCACACACATGCACAAAACACACCTCTACATACTTATGTATATAAAACTAACACTTTGTATTCTATTCTCTCTCTTTTTTTTCTTTTATCTACTGGCCCCAACCCACTGAACTGATTCCATGACCCAATAATAGAATCACAACTCAAAGCTTAAAAAACCTTGCTCTACTTGCTGTCAGCCTCAAAGGCTAGGGATAGGTCTCTAACGCTCCTATTTCTTTTTTAATTTTTTAAATTATACTCTAAGTTCTTGGATACGTGTGAAGAACGTGCAGATTTGTTACATAGGTATACACATGCCACAGTGGTTTGCTGCACCAATCAACCTGTCATCTATATTAGGCATTTATCCTAATGCTATCCCTCCCCTAGCCCCCCATGCCCCCGACAGGCCCCAGTGTGTGATGTTCCACTCCCTGTGTCCATGTGTTCTCATTGTTCGACTCTCACTAATGAGTGAGAACATGTGGTAACACTCCTATTTCTATTTAACCCAGTGAGACTCTAATACTCATGAATTTACCTAAAGCTATGCCAGGGTGAATACTCACAATATGAAGCAAAACTGACTCTTACTTGTATTCTGTAGTGTATTTCATAAGATCCATGGAATCAAAACATCAAGGTGAAGAAAAGTAAACTTGGATTTCTTTCTCTTCCTCAGAGTCTCCATCTCTATGGCAGAGAGGCTACAGAAAGAAGCTTACACTGGATTATACTTTGTTAGAGTGAGAGACATTGAACATTTCTAGAGGGTTGATGGATGTTTATGACAAGGGCCTTTAGGTGCTGATTTATCAAATATATATTGTGTCATTGGTTGTATTTCTCATATATAGCCACATAACAGTGCTCCATCTTACATGATTTCTTCCATGTGATCTCCCCACATCCCGTTAAGAGACATTGAACTTGATAGACTCAGCTACTGTTTTGACTAATAATGTGTGGAGGAAACAACCAATGCCAGTTCTAGGGATAGCCCTTAAGTGGCCTGGCAGCGCCCACTTTCTGCCTGTGGGAGACCAACCACCAGGTAAGAAGTATAACTACTCAGAAATAATCATGTGGGAACTCCAGGCTATGTTAAGAGGCCCTGGAGGATGAGATGTCATGTGGAGAGATAGAAAGAAGCCAAGGAGCACCAAAATGCCCATGTGTAAGGAGATCCTACACTCTCAACTATAGGGACCAACCGTCCAGTAAAATTCTCCCTGAATTCTTGACCTATAAAATTTTAAATAAAACAATGTATTTTTATTTTAAGTATCTAGGCTGTGGGATGACTTGCTCTGAAAAAATAGATTATTAAAACAATTATCCATATCATGTAAATCTGAAGTTCTATGGACTAACAAAAAAGATTGAATTTTGTGATTTACTTTTGAGTTTCAATAGTTTTATTTCCCAGTAACAAAATGAATCTGGGTAAGGTAATTATCTAAGCTAAAATATGAATTGTGTATTCAAAAGACAGTATGTAATTTTTAATGTAGTTCTCTTTTCACCAATATTTATATTTCACTAGTACCTATCCATTATTTTCTCTCTCTTTCTGTTTTCCTATTGGTACTTAGTATGTGTTAAGCACTTTTCTGGGCATTGAGAAATACAGAAGTTAATGAGACACCATCCTTGACCTGGATTGAACCAATTTATAACAAAATGTACAAGTAGAGATCATTTTGTTACATTAGGATCAAGAGAGTTACTCAAGAAGACTTCACAGAGATGACTTTTAAGCTGGAATTTGGGAAATGAGTAGGTCAGGAAGAAGAGTTGGAGAGGAAACATGATACAGAAAACAAAATAATGGAATTCCAAACAGAGACGGTAGGCTAGTCAAAGGCAAAAAGAAATGAAGGTGTGGTGGACTGGATGTAGTCCTAGGGGTGTATGATCAGTGATCATACAGGAATAGAGAAGCTTTACATGCTTGGGATCATATTATAAAACGCTTTGGATGCCATGCTAGGAAATCTAGACTCAAACCATCAAGTAACAAGAAACAAGGTAATATTTTATCTATTTTTTATTTTTCAAGACAGAGTCTCCCTAGGCTGGAGTGCAATTGTGCAATCACAGCTCACTGAAACCTGCACCTCCCGGGTTTAAGCAATTCTGCCTCAGCCTCCTGAGTAGTTGGGATTTCAGGCATGCGCTACCACACCCAGCTAATTATATATTTCTAGTAGACACTGGTTTTCACCATGTTAGCCAGGCCACTCCTGAACTCCTGATCTCAGGTAATCCGCCAGCCTCAACCTCCCAAAGTGCTGGGATTATAGGCATGAGCCACTGTGCCCAGCCCCAGGTAATATTTTAAAGTAGAAATGTGTTCTGAGCGCTTTCATGTTAAGGAAGAATTCCAGCAGAGGAATGCACAATGCAAGCATGCACAAGAAGCACAATGCAAGCAGGAGGTTCCCTCCCCCACAGACTCTGAACTAATTTTCAACAAATAAAAGCAAACCAATGGCAATTGCTTCCTTTACTTGTTGGCCTTATCAAGATGGAGGGAGAGCAGCCACTTCCTAGGATTATTACTGGCCTATTTGTGTCATATACCAAGAAACAGATTTTTCAAGAAAAGAAGAAAGAAAACAGTTAACCAAAATTACAGCAGCTCAGAGTGGGGAAAGCTTGCACTGGGGATATATATTTTGAACACTAGGATATTACACTTGATCCTCATATCTAAGACCATATTTCTATCACAGCTTACAAAGCAAAAAACATAAATCACTTGCAGAGATATCTTTCTGAGGTAGGCTTAGGCTTCTTTTTTCCTCCTATAACACAGGATTTAGCTTTGGAATTTACACTTCCTTAACATTAGAGAACAACTTTCAGCAAAGACAGGGTTCAAGATTTTTGGTTTTTTAGGAGCTAATCTTATTATTACTTCAGTACAGCATCTAAGCAAAGAAAAAGCAACCAGACCAGATTGCCTGTGGCTAAATACTTTAACACAAATGGACATCATAGCCCAAGGAATCCTGCTAGAAACAAAAAGGCAGGAAAGAATCTTAACCTCTTCACGTGCAAACCTCATGGGAGTGACATGAGAAAATAAAATTCTCCTTGGTGGTCTATAATGTTTTATTATGATGACCCAATCTCCAGGGCTATTTAAAATTCTGGACTCAGGTTCCCTGAATTCTGATTCCCTTCTTATCGAAATCACTATCCCAATGTTAACTGCATTTCCCTGGAGGCAGAAAACATCAACTCACCATATTTATAGCTGGTGCATAATTACTATATGCAATATTTATCTGGCTGTTCATCTGTTTTCATGTCTTCTGTCTAACTGGTAAGGTTGTCAATAGGCAAGTTTCTCAGCATCTTGTATAGGAGTATGTCATTCACTGGATAGTTTATCTACTTGGTCTACTTGGCTCATTCCTTGAGTTTCTTAAAGGAGTGGCCCATATTTACCAGGCTTTTATGAGAAGTTCCTCATGCTTCCTATTTAGACCCCCACAGGACCTTTAGTTCTATCTAATTATTTCAATCAATTATTCTGTTACCTAACTTATTTAGAGCACCTTTCATCATAAAATAACAGGGCAATTCCAGGCTACTTGAATTGATGTATAGAATGAGTACTTTGCTATCCTTTAAATACTCCATCAAACCCCATGTATTTCAGCATTCTAAATTGTAAAAGTGCCATCTCCATCCTGCTTAAAAATTCTAATCTCTGTGTGTATGAGAGTGCAAGAGAGGAGCCAGACAAGATTTTCCTAGATTCCATCCCTCTTCTACAATGAGCCAATTGGAATATCCAACTTGTGAGTAGAGTTCTAAGCTGTTCAGCATGGTAGCCTCTTCTTGGTTCCCCAATTCTACCACCTCCTGGGTGTTAGTAGGTAAAATCCAAATTAAGCCTTAGAGCAAGTATGTGGCTCAAGACTAGGAACAGACATGATTGTAAAGCTAACCTGCTTAACTCATTACCATGTCAGAAATGTAAAACATTTTCTTCAGCTTCCTTATTTTCCAAAGTATTTGTCCAGGGGCGATTTTGACATTCTAGGTTGATACTGATTTGCCACTGATCAACAGCAACAAGAGTGGCTATATTCTCGAGGGTTTTCTGGCTTCACCCAAATTACAACTATCAGCTTCCGTTTGAGCTGTCACTGTCTTATCTAACAGAAAAGATCTAAGGTATTTGATGGAGAAATGTTTTTTCAAGTTTTCTTTCATCCATTGCAAATTTTTCAGGGTAGAAATTCTGACCTTTATATTTTTTTCCCCAGTGCGCCTAGCAGAATGATGGAAAAATGGCAGACAGACAATCACTAATTTTGGGAGAGTCAATCTTATAAGATGTACCTTTGGAAAATGCTGATTTTGTTTTCCTTGAACATAGTTTTGACTTTCTGTCTCTCTATGTCTATGTCTACTTTATTCATTTCTTTTTGTTCCCTCACCCTGCTTTCCTTTTAAAATTTCTTATGAGTCACAAGCCTCCTTTGCTTTCTCCCTCTTAATTTAAATCTGAGGAGCACTTCTCTGAATAAAGGCAACCCTCTTCCTTTGAGTCAGCCTTAATCCCTGGTGGCCCAGGCCCCTACCCTCTACTTTGCCTCTTCTGTTGTGGATGCTATGGAGATGGTCTCCCTGAAGTGCCAGAGATTGCCCTTGTGGGTTTCAGCCTCCTACTCTTGGCATCTGTCAGTTGTCGCTCTCAGCAACCATCTCTTCTCTGCTATATCCACCCCTTTTCACTATCAGTGAGAATGACAAAATCCCCAGCTCTTTATTCCCTGCTGTTGGCAATCAAATTAGGAGCCAGAGTTTCCCTAGTTACGCTGAGAAAGAATAAGTGCTAACAGCTGTGTGTGGGCCAGACACCAACTAATAATCCATAGATTTCTTCGAGAATGCCCTATTCTGCTTAGATTGGCCACTACTTTCAATCCAAAGGGATAAAGATTGATATGTATTTACCTCCCTCCTGCCACTCACAGAGAAAAAAAGGTCCAGTGTTCTTTTATATTATTACTGTTATGAGTTGATTTGCTAAATTGTAAGTAGAGAGGTGGAAGATGAAAGTCCAGAGCACTCTTGGTATCTATAGCCATGTCAGGGCTTTATTTATTACTACTCCCTCTTCTCAGATCCATTTAAACAACCTGTAAATTGTCAGTGGTGTCCATGGAAACAAATTGGCAAAATGGACAGTGCACTTAAAACACAAGGAGAGAGAGAACGCAAAGGACCAAAAGGAACTTGTGAAAAAATAAAACCGGGTTCCTTTCTAAAATCACAGAGATGTCACTGTCATTACACTTATGATTTCAAAAGGTAGAAATCAGGACCATTTTTCCCTCCAGTGCATACATTACTCCTCCGGGGAAGCTGGCTATGGCTGGCCAAGCAGGGCAGGACTAGCAGGCAAACCCACAGGGATCCGGAATTTCTGTCCTGGGTGTCTCTTCTTTCCGTCTTTTCTGTCCCTGTCTCCTCTTTGTCTCTTACTCCCTCTCTGGCACCCAGTGTTCAAATTCTCCCCAGAGAGGTTTCTTGATAACCAACTTTGGGGTTTAGGCAGAGACTAAATGACTGACCATTGGTCATGGATGCTGAGAAAGGATTCCGTAACAAAAAGGAAACTCAACTTTTTTAGCTTCAAGTTTTCTTCTAACAATCTTTGATCTGTTAGCAGTTGCACTAAAGTGTTAAGGATTTAATGCACTGCCCCTCACATTTCTACTATTTAAAAAATCTTTAGGGGCAAGCACCTATAAAAATTATTAAAGCAACACTATGTCCTGCGTGCTTTATGTCCAAACCTAGCTAAGCCCAAAGGAGACACCAAGAAAACAGCCTTGCTACAAAAACCTGTTGGGTAGCGGGGATGGAAACCCACTCATTTGTTTCTTCTGTATGTCTCTATTAAGCTCCTTTCTGTCATTTAAGAGCAAGTTGGTGCATGGTAGAAGACTGGCAGGATGCAAAGAATAAATAAAAATAAATAAGAGATATTTTTATCATCAGAGTCGAAAAACATATAATTATCATAATAATAGCTAAGATTTAGCGAGCATATTTTCACTTGCCGGACACCACTCTAAGTGCTTTGAATCGTAAACTAATTTAATACCCACAACAACCTGTGCCTCTTCTCAGATCCACTTAAACAAGCTATAAATTTTCAGTGGTTTCTATGGGAACAAATTGGCAAAATGGACAGTGCACTTAAAAAAAAAATAAAGGGAGAGAATGCAGAAGACAAAAAAGACCTTGTCAAAAATAAAATTGGTTTCATTTCTAGAATCACACATAATTCATAGGCAACGCAGTTGTTTTCAAAGATAGAAACAAGGACCAATTTTCCCTCCAGCACATATATTCATCTCTTCTCTAGGAAAACTGAGCAAGGCTGGTCAAGGAAGCAGGACAGACCTCCAAGCAAACCCTCAGGGTCTGGAATTTTCCCCTTGGGTGTCCCTTGTTTCTACATCTTCTGTGCCTTCTTTCTCTTTTCATATCTCTCTCACTTCCATTGCAGTAGGTTGGTTTGATTATCTACATTTTAGAAAGGAAAAAACTGGGACACAGAGAGGTTGAGGAACTTTCCTAACATGACACAGCTAGTAAATGGCACAGCTACAATTTGAACCTAGGCAGCCTGGTACCATCATCCACCTACTTAACCATGGTATGGTACTCCCTAAAAAGTCACAAATCCCCATGCCATAAAGGTGCTCTGAAAGTGCCATACGAGCCCAGGGACAAAAGCAATTTTTTTCTGCTTGTAGAGTTAGAAAGCAAACTGGAGAATAATTGGCCTTTAAGCTAAATTTTGAGATATGTAGACATTCACAAGGCAGGAAAAAGCATTTCACAGAAAACCAACAGCACATGCATAATATAGAATGACATGTTAAACAAATGACAGATGCTTTGATGTGGGTGAAGGTTCAGATGTGCGTGTTTGGAGGAAGGATACTCTGATAAGTTTAGTAGTGGTGAATTTGTGAAAGAACGTTTACTTAGGCCTCTTACACCTAGTTAGATTAGATGCATCCTTTGAGTTCTTTGAGAAAACCTTCCCCATCCCATTTCCGAGGCTGAGTTCCATAATCCTAGAGTAATTCTGAGCATTCCTATATTTTAACAGCATACTGTATTACAATTGTTAGTTTACTAACTTGTCTTACTACTGGTCTGTGCTGTCCTTAAAGGCAGAAAATGAATTTTTATGCTGTATACCTCTAGTTCTTTGAACCATGACTACCACGTAATAAATGCTCACTATCACCTATATTCTATTCTGTCTTCTACTCAAGGATTTCATCCTTCATCCTTAGAAGTATTCCATCCTTCTTCTGCATCATAATTTTCCTTTCATTGGATTATTCTCATCACCTAGAAATGTGTCCTTGTTTCTTTTTTATTAAAAAAATTGACCCTATGTCCCACTCTAGCTATCATACACTATTTATCTTTTCAGTTTCACAGCAGTATGTCTTTAAAAAGTTTTCAATCCTTGATTTCTTGACTTCCTCATTTCCACTGTCTTTTTGACCCAGTTCAAGGAGGCTACTATTCCCACCTACCTCTCCACAGAAACTGCTCTTATTGTAATACAATTCTTAATAATCTTCATCTTTCCAGAATCAAAAGCCACTTATCTATCTTCATCTTGTTCAACTAATCCCTCCCTCTTGAAACACTCTTTTATCTTTGCTTTTATGATACCATATTCACCCGAATGCCCTAAGGTTTGGTCTTGATCCCACTGTCTTCTCTCTCTACACCCCAGAATACACTATTGATTTCTCCCTTCAAAATTGTCCCTTCCTTGTTCTCCATCTCAGTCAATGGCCCCATCATCTGTATAGTTACTCCATCCAAAAACCAAGATGCCATTCTTTTACAGTTTTTTGAAGGTGTTCAGTCTGTACATACATTCCACTGACAAGTCTCATTGACTCTATCTGCAAATTGCCTGGAATCTATCCGCTTCTCTCTATTGTTCCTGCTACCTCACTGGTACATACCATCACCATCTATCTCAGAATATGGCAAGTTCCTCCTATCCCCCCATTTTTATTCTTATCTCTTCAGGTACATTTTCCACATACCAACCAGAGTAATCATATTTTTCTTACTTTTTAAACCTTTATTTTGTCTGGAAATAAAACACATATATCATAAGTACATAAAACATAAATGTTCAGCTCAATGAATTAATATAAAACAAACATCCATAGAACCACCCCCAAGTTCAAAAGTTAGACTCTTCCCAATATAAAAAATTTAAACATGCTCCTCCCCAATCCCAACCATCTCCCTTTCTCCTACAGGTAACCACTATCTTGACAGTGGGCAGTAATAAATTGCTAGCTTTTATTTATACTTTTAGCATTTAATTATGCCTCTGCCAACTGAAATAAAATTACAGGGTGAAATAAAATACAGTATGCATTGCTTTAGCATAAGAATCATGAATATTATTATCTGTAATTATAATTTATTTTCATTGCTTTGTAATATTCTATAATATTCCATTGTGTATGTCACAATTTATTCATTGCATTGTTGATGGAACTTTGAGTGTTTTCAGATTGGGATCACAGCAAATAATACCTGCTTTGAATATTCCTGCATGTGTCTCTTAGTAGACTTGCACAAATATTTTTCTTGGATACACATTTAGCAGTAGAATGTTGGGGTATACATTATGTGTATCTTCAACCCTAATGAATATGTTTTCCAAACTCCTTTCCAAAGCTATTTTTCCACATTGCAAAATAGCACAATGAACACCTGTCCTTTCACCTAGACTCACCAATTAAAAACATTTTTCCATATTTGCACTGTCTCTCACGGTAACAATGTGTTTTCTTATAATTATTACTATATATTTTTACTCTTTGTCCATTCATCATTTTGATGAACCATTTTAGATTCAGTTGCAAACATCGTAATCCTTCAACTTTAAATATATCAGCATACATATCAAGAGAGCAAAGACACTTTCCAACGTGTCACATTTTCTTATCAAATTCAGGACATTTAACATAAATAAAATATAATTAACTAATACAGTGCTGCCCAAACTTTAATTTACATACAAACCATTTGGGGATCTTGTAAAAATATGCAAATGATCCACAAGGTCTGGACTGGTGCCTGTGATTATGCTCATAGTTTAACAAGCTCACAGGTGAGGCATATTGCCAGACGGTACTATGAGTAGCAAGTATCTCATGTACATACTCAAATATTTGCAATGGTATAATGGTATCCTTCATAACACTTTTTCTTCTGATCCAGAATTAGGCCCAGATCAAACGGTACATTTAGTTGTCATGTTCACCTTTATTATTGAAGGATATGTCACAGGGTTAAAATGTTAGGTTTCCGGTTATTTTCTTCCACCATTTTAAAGATATTACTTCATTGCCTTGTTCTAATTTTCAAAAGCTGCAATGCTTTTGAGAGATGAGCTTTCAGTCAAAATATTGCTCTTTTGAAGGAAATATTTTGCCCCACTTCTGGATATTTTTAAGATGATATCTTCTATTGTTTTCTGTAATTTCACTGTAATTCGTCTAGGTATTTTAAAAATTTATTTTGCTATAGTTTTGTTGAAGTTTTTCAATCTATGGATGGAGGTCTTTCATCAATTTTGGAGAATTTTTAGACATTAGCACTTTAAATATATCTGGTTGTACTATTCTTTCTTCCCTCTGTCTCAAGCATGTATTAGACCCTACTGCATCATCTTTCTCTTACCCACTCTGCTGAATTTTCCATTTTTTTGTCTTTGTACTTCTTTATAGATATTTTATTCAGCCATCCCCCATTCCACTAATTTTCTCTATTTATGTTTAATACACTCTTAAGCAAAATTATAAACTCAGTGGATTTATTATATTTCCCTTTTAAGAATTTATACTGGATTATTTTCCAATATGCTGTGTCACTTTTCAGAGTTTTGAGTTTCCAGGTTGCTTTGTGTTTTATTTTCAGTGAGATGGCTAGGCTGAACTACCAGTTCCAATATTTGGAATCTAAATAATCTTAAAATATATATACATATATGTATATGTGTGTGTGTGTGTATATATATATATATATATATATACATAAACACACACACACATACACACACACATACTGGGATTAAAATTTGAAGACCAAACAATAGGTATCAAATACAAAAGTGAGGTAACCAAGGACTTGATTTTTCAAAGAAGATTCTAGAAAGCCAGCTGGTCTACAAGGAAGAAAAAAACATGTTGCACAAAATGCAACAAAGCAATTGATTTTTTAGGAGAGAGGCTTAATTTCAAAACTAGAGAAGCGATCTATGAGACTAGTCAGAATTCGAGAAACATTCTCTGCAGCTAGAAAATACAGAGGAAGGATGCTTAGTCTGAAAGAGTCCAAAGATGAGAGGCCAGCTAAAGCATCTCATGGGAGAAGAGTAAAATTCTTAACGGAGTAACTACTATTCCCCCAATGATGGTCAAAGATGCATGAATCCTGGGGGCCAGACATGGAACTATGGTGAAAATTTGAGCCTGTGATCATGTTTTAAATGATTCTGGGTCAAAAGATTAGCTTCTGAGGCAATGGCATTTCAACAGAGGGTCTAGAGTGGACTGCTGAAAAAAAAAAAAAAAAAAAAAAAACACAGAGAAAAACAACAACAAAAAACAGAAACTGAAGGGCATTTAGAGAAGCAAGGTAAAGAAGAGGATCGAGTCAAGTAGCATCTAGAGAACCCACAAATGCCATTAGAGAATTGGCTGCCATTAGATAATTGACTTTATGCATCTTTCAGGTTTAGGAAAGCAAAGCTATCTTCTTATACCAGTCAAGTAACAACTTCTAGTTCCACTATTTCTCTTCTTTCATCCACTACCCCAAAGAAGTCAGTAACAGCATCTAGAAAGTAGGAGAAAAGGTGAGCAAGTAAGAAGGTGAATCGGAGGACAGGCAAGGTGGCCCACACCTGTAAATCCCAGCACTTTGCGAGGCCAAGGCAGGTGGATCACCTGAAGTCAGGAGTTTGACACCAGCCTGGCTAACATGGTGAAACCCTGTTTCTACTAGAAGTACAAAAAATAAAATTAGGCATGTTGGCACGCTCCTGTAATTCCAGCTACTCAGGAGGCTGATGCGGGAGAACCACTTGAATCCAGGAGGCGGAGGTTGCAGTGAGCGGAGATCATGCTATTGCACTCAAACTTGTGCAACAAGAGTGAAGCTCCATCTCAAGAAAAAGAAGGAAAAAAAGGTGAATCTGATTGCACTCTGCTCCTTGAAGGCAGGAAGCTTAGCTGCAGATGAAATGGGAGAAGCATTTCCATTAAAGTCTTGCTTAAGATACTGGGACAGATATCCTGGTTTCTGTATTGAGTTTATATTTGTGACTTAAGGAAACCATAGGACTTTCTATTACCTGTAAGTACCAGATAATTCATAGGGGATGGCTAAGATGTTTATTCAAAAGAGGAGAAAGAAATTTTCAGCAAATTAATTTTAAAGGGTCAATGAGGAGTAAAAAACACAGTTGAGTTTTATATGATATTCTACTTTTCTGAGTCAGAAAAAAAATCACAACAGAGTTTTAGTAAGATGGTTCCAGAAAGAGAATGGAGAAGAAGTTGGAGTGAGGAAAAGCCTGGAAAGCCCCTATTAAAGGATTCTACGTCAGATGAGTAGATTGCAAAAATTTCCTCCCATTCTGTAGGTTGCCTGTTCACTCTGATGGTAGTTTCTTTTGCTGTGCAGAAGCTCTTTAGTTTAATTAGATTCCATTTGTCCATTTTGGCTTTTGTTGCCATTGCTTTTGGTGTTTTAGACATGAAGTCTAGAACATAGGCCCATGCCTACGTTCTGAATGGTATTGCCTAGGTTTTCTTCTAGGGTTTTTATGGTTTTAGGTCTAACATTTAAGTCTCTAATCCATATTGAATTAATTTTCATACAAGGTGTAAGGAAGGGATCCAGTTTCAGCTTTCTACATCTGCCTAGCCAGTTTTCCTAGAACCATTTAATAAATAGTGAATCATTTCCCCATTTCTTGTTTTTGTCAGGTTTGTCAAAGATCCGATGGTTGTAGATGTGTGGTATTATTTCTGAGGGCTCTGTTCTGTTCCATTGGTCTATATCTCTGTTTTGGTACCAGTACCATGCTGTTTTGGTTACTGAAGCCTTGTAGTATAGTTTGAAGTCAGGTAGTGTGATGCCTCCAGTTTTGTTCTTTTGGCATAGGATTGTGTTGGCAATGCAGGCTCTTTTTTGGTTCCATATGAACTTTAAAGTAGTTTTTTCCAATTCTGTGAAGAAAGTCATTGGTAGCTTAATGAGGACGGCATTGAATCTACAAATTACCTTGGGTTGTATGGTCATTTTCACGACATTGGTTCTTCCTATCCATGAGTATGGAATATTCTTCCATTTGTTTGTGTCCTATTTTATTTCATTGAGCAGTGGTTTGTAGTTCTCCTTGAAGAGATCCTTCACATTCCTTGTAAGTTGGATTCCTAGGTAATTTATTCCCTTTGAAGCAATTGTGAATGGGAATAATTCCATGTGAGATAGTGAGAAAATGGTGATATTTCAAGCTATGGGGTACCTGGAGGCAAGAAGTGTTTACATCACTCCTGTAACAACTGTGGGGATGTGAAAAGAGAAAAAATAATTAGTCAAAAGTCTTTAATGTTTATTTCACCTCTGTAGTTGACTCTTAGTGCTGCTTTCAATTAATTGTTAACCTTGTTAACTGTTAACTCACTTTCCTCATCTCTAAAATGGACAAATAATATTTGATAAATTAATGTAATAAAATATGTAATGATGTGTGACTCACCATAAGTGAATGAATGATAATTAAGTTACCTAAAAGAAAGAATGAATAAATGAATGAATGAAACGCCCAGCTCCAGAGTAAAAGCAAGAAGCTCTCCGTCTCTAAAATACCATCCAAATGCTTCCTCAGAGCTGAAATTCCCATGTAAACGTTTCATTGTGTATGTGTATGTGTGTGTGTGTGTGTGTTTTCTCCTGATAATCAAAGTGGTGTTTAAATATTCAATAGATGGCTTTAGTACCTTAAGTACTCATCTGGAGATTACACCTAGACTGGCAAACCTGTTGGGGTAAGTGATCCTGCTTGCTATTCAGTTTAGTGTTTACCAGCAAGCATTCAGTCAGAGTCCTGTGCTAAAGGCTGCTGGCAAATCTTCCCGTGATGGTTGAGTTGAAATGAATACCAAGGCAGTGTCAGCTTCTGGCTTTCATTAGATTCTCTTTGACTGAGGCGAATATTAAAACAAGGCCACCTGATAGAGTCATCTTGGATTCCTGCAGGAAGGGACTGAAGGTGCTGGAAGCAAAATGAAGTACGGGTGGGAAGGCATAATAAGTTCTGCAATTTACAAGTGTTAATATGAAAAATCAGAATGTGAACCTCACTGGAAAGAATCTATAGGCTATTTATCTACTCAAAGTGACCTTGTAATCTATCAGTCATTAAAATGATATCAAAGAACATGAATGCCACCCTGTGGCTACCAGTAGAAATTATATTTAATATAACATAATTTTACATAATTAGAGGATAATGGGAATGTGATTAAACGAAATCATACAGATGCCAGGAGAAAGAGGGACAGCCAGATAAACAGTTATCACAGCTAATATATGACTCAGGGAGGCATTACTTAAAATACTAAGGAAAAAAACTCACTAAAGTCTCCTCTAAAAAAAGTAAGCAAAAAGAAAAAAAATCCGATTATAGATGCATAAAGCTTTAGACAGAGGCAAAAATGGATTTCTGGCAATAACGCCAGATTTAAGAACAGAGAAGGAAAGGTATGCTTTATGGTATTCTTCTCAGTAAGCACACTAGGATTATGTGAGACCCACACATATGCACAAAGATGTTTATTCCTATATGTCCAAGTACACAAATTGTGCATATTCCAATTTACATGTACATTAATATACTCATTTAATCTTCATGTGGGATTTTTCTGCATCTGACTACTGCAAAACAATTGATGATTCTGTTCATTTAATCAACAAATTTTCCTGGAATACCAGCTTTGAGCTGTGTACTGTCCTTAGTTCTGGGGCTACAAAAAAAAGTTCATACCCTCATTGAAGTTATATTCACAGGCTGGAAAATACATATTTTTTAATATATATTTTTAATATATTTATTTCTTAAATAAAAATTAATAAAATATAATAAATAAATAAAATATAATAAATAAACATAAAATAATAAAATATAAATAAAATATAATAAATAAAATATAATTTATTAAATATTAAAAATTTTAATAAAAACATAAATATATGCCCTTCCAAAATCCATAGATAGATAGATAGATGCCAGGTGTTGAACATATACGGAAAAAATAAAACAATATAACTGGAATGGTGAATGTTGAGGGGTGGAGGAGAAAGGAGAGCTTCTTTAATAAGATATTTGAAAACCCAAAGGGCATTGTGAGGGAGCAAGCCATGTATATAAGGAGAAAGGAAACTTCCAGACAAACAAGAGTGCAGTGCAAAGACTTGGTGTGTTTGAGGAACAATGAGCAGCACCCCCTCCCTGCCACCTACCACATACGGCACAGAGCAAGTGAATAGAAGAATGGGGATGAGGAAGGAGAGGCAAAGCAATGGCAGTGGCAGAGGAGCTGGGCACAGACAGCCTTGTAGACAGTTTTGAAGACTTTGGCTTTTACTCGCAATTAGAGCTCTTTGATGTGCTCTGGCGGGAAGGGGGACATCACACACCGGGGCCTATCATGGGGAGGGGGGAGGGGGGAGGGATTGCATTGGGAGTTATACCTGATGTAAATGACGAGTTGATGGGTGCTGACGAGTTGATGGGTGCAGCACAGCAACATGGCACAAGTATACATATGTAACAAACCTGCACGTTATGCACATGTACCCTAGAACTTAAAGTATAATAATAATAATAAATAAATAAATAAAAATAAAAATAAACAGTCTGACTTCAGTGTGGAAAAAGGACTACAAGGGCAAAAGGAAGGAAGGTCTTTTAATAGTCCAGCAGATGATGGCAATGATTTGGTTCAAGGTAGTAGCAATGAATGTGGTAAAAGTGATTGGATTTTAGACAGACAGTAAAGGTAGAATCAAGCCATTTATATTTAGATTCAATATAGTGCCCAAAAAAGGAGAAGAGTCAAGAGCTTTGGTCTGAGTAATCAGAAGAATGTAGTTGTCATTCACAGATTTGAGAAAGACTATGAGAGAAGCAAGTTTAGGTGAGGAAATATGGGAGTTCCACTTTGAACATCCTAAGCTACGAACATGTGTTAGTTATTCAAATAGAGGTCTTTGGTTGAAGAGTAGTGTTACTAGATTTATCAAATGAAATAAAGGATACCCAGTTAAATCTGAATGTCAGATAAACAATGAAGAATCTTTTAGCATAAGTAAATACAATGTTTGTGACATACATTAAAAATAATGTTCATCAGAAATTCAAATTTAACTAAGCATCTTATATTTCACCTGACAACACTAGTCAAAGGGCATTTGGGTTAAAAGTCTGAAGTTCAGGAGAGATTTCTGGATGGATGGGGATAAAAATTTAGGAGGCATCGTAATATGATGCATTTTAAAACTGAGACTGAGATTACCTAGGGATGAATATGGAAAGAAAAGAGATGAGACCTGTGGGTATACTTTGGACATCCATAAATAAATCACTCAGTACAGTTGTCAGACTTCAAACCATCCAAGACTTTATTAGTCTTTGAACAGGCATTACAGAGTTATCTGCACCTATATCTTTCAGAAGCAGAGAGAGGCCAGTTCTAAAGCTGCATTTCTCTCGATGTATCTGTAATAATGCTTCTTCCCACATGTTATCCCTTCTATCACACCATGAGGTTTTGTAAAAGACAGGGACAAATAGGCAGACTTCTCAATATCAAGATCTGAAGGGAAGAAATCTCATACCCTGTGTCCTGGGTCACCATAGTAACATAAGTTCTAACATTGTTAATCTATTTTCAAATTCCATTTCCAAGGTGAGCAAAATCAATACAGGAGAAGCAATATTAGGCCAGTGAAATATTTAAGTTTTAATGCCATGCCAGTGTTTCCAACTTTAAGAGAAAGAGTATGGAGGTTTGCATTGATCTCTATTTTGTTTCACTCAGAAATAGTTTAGATTTCTAAAGGGAAGAACAGAGAATCATCTGGAGATTAACAGGCAGTTAATCTGGAATAAATGAAGAAGACTATATGATACAATGGCTGTAAGGAGATTTATTTCTGTACATAGACTGTAAGAGTATTTGGCTATTTTGACCAGTCTTGCCTCTCTACCTGCATTAACTCTCATCCTTCTTTCCTAAGTCATTGAACTGTCCAGTCAGATTCTTCCTTGTGTCCTTTTCTAAGCTCATCAGAGTGGTATGACCGACAGGTCACGAAGGGTTGTTTTGAAAATTCTGCCTTTGGTGTCAGATCGATCGTGATACGAGTCTTGGTTCTGCCCTTCCAAAATGCATGTAACTAACCTCTCTAAGATTTTTTTTCTTCTGCAAAATGGGGGTACTGAGATGATGTCTCTCATGTAAGAATTTTGTAAGAATGAACTGAGATATACATGTTAATCTTTGCCTAGAGAACCTGTCTTATAAAAAGTGCTCAATATGTGTTTGATACCACTTTTGCAATCATTAATGCTATACAGGCAATGCGTATGAGCGAAAAACAGTCCAACAGTATTCAACACATAATCAACTAGGAGAAATATAAAAGAAAAAGAGATCACCCATATTTTCCATTTATTTCCTCTTATTTCCTCCCAAGATCTTTGCTTTGTAATGCACAGTAAATTCGCCTTTCATGAAATAACCGTGGGTAACCACTGCTGCCTTTACAGAGGTTACAGCTGCCACTCAGGACCTCTGCCACAGTTTCAGAGGCATATCTAGAATTATCTACTCCACTGGGCATTCTAATATTATACTCTGATAACATCAGTTTTGAGAACTAAATTGTAGAAAAAATATAATTAATAAAAAGCATATAATATGTAAACTTTAAATCTGAAGATTACAAATCACAGTTAAATCACTAACCTTTGTTTTCATCATGTGACCATATGTAATACTTGGAGTGAGTGGTGAAATGGGATTTGGGGAGAGAGACCCTGTAATTTTCAGAGGTTGGGCTTCCCTACTGTCAGTGGATATCTTCTCAACAGTCAGAACTCCATTTCTACAGGAAGTTATTTCCTAGAGAAAAGGCTCTGGAATCCTCTTGGTATCCCTTCTCTCTTTCCTACCTGGCCCAGGTCACAATCTCTTCCTTTCTCATCCTTCTCTCTTCCAAGGAATGGTCTGCATTGCTTTCTCTTTCCCCAAGCACTGAAATGCCACAAACATGTTCACTTGCAAACTGGGGATACAGTATTTACTCATGACTGTATCATCTGTATCAAGCTCCTGAGCTGTATCATCTGGTGAGTCAGCATTCTAGGTTGCAGAATAAATGAAAACTTTATTATTCCATAATATCTATTAACAGGAAAACATAATGATATTATTTATCTTTGGGGAAGCAGAATGCATATAGTTTTGTTTACATATTAAAAGGTAAATATGGGCTGAGTGTGGTGAAACACACCTGTAATAACACTTTGGGAAGCTGAGGTGGGAGGATCACTTGAGCCTCGGAGTTCAAGACTGCAGTGAGTTGTGTTCATGCCATTGCATTGCAGCCTGGGTGACAGACAGAGAGAAAGGGAGGAAAGAGAGAAAGAAAGAGAAGGTAAAAGAAAAGTAGGAAGGAAGGGAGGGAGGGGAAGGGGAAGGGGGAAGGGGAAAGGGAAAGGAAAGGGGGAATAAAGGGAAGGAGGGAGACAAGTATGAAGAAAAATAATAATTTGAGATGCTAGGCTGAACTATATGAAATTTCTGGCATTTCACCATTTTTGCCCTGTAAACACAGCAATAGCATATGGTTCAACCCGGTAGAAACATGTTATTTGTCTAAGTGAATATTGCCTCTGGAGGAGAAAAAAGTTCCAAGTGCTGGAACATTGAACTAGTATTTGCCATCAAAAAAGGTTCTATAAGCAAACAGTGTCACTGAAAGACACCCAAGGGTTTTTTAAAGACCTTTTTAATATTCAGGATTAAGAGACCTGAGCAAATGCCGTATCCCCATTTTGCAGGGGACGTTTAAAGGGCCCCTAAAAAATAAATTGACCCACCATACTGCAAAACAGTGGCCAAAGTGTCCAATTCTTGGCACCAAAGTTGATGTTTTAGAATGCACACCTAGAGAATGAGAACATAGGCGGTAAACCATTGCAGAGATATAAAAGTTGTGAAAGAAAACGAATGATACCTAAGGGGGTAGTGAAGAGTAGAAAGGGTGTCTACTCACCAAACCTACAAACAGAAGTCAGTAATGGCTATAGTGACTAAAAGAAATTTCTCTCTAAGTTTAGAAATCATCCAATTCAACTCACCAGATTCAAAACATGTGTTCCTATGGCACTAGCCCTGTATGGCTGTCCCTTCTTCTCTCTTCAAAAACCATTCTCAGTGAGTAGATCTCTGCCTTATTTCCGGGGTTTTGGTTTTTTATTTTTTGTTTTTAATCCCAAAGACTGCTGTAAGGAAGGAAGAAAAGAAAATCAATGAGTCACCATGAAAGGAAGAACAACAGGCTCAGTTCAGAGAAACACTCTGAAGAGCCCTACTCTGTCTCTCTCATGGGAAAGACCAAGCTACCCTATGTGGGCCCAGTCAATCTATTACTCAAATTCATTTAGAACCTGGAACTTAAGGCAATGTATTCCTATTTGATGTTTCCGTTTTTAAAACATACTCTCAACCATATCATACTAGCCCCATGAAATAGGTAGGAAAGGTGATGCTATCCTCATGAATAGGAAAGATGCTTTATCTCTATATTGCTGATAAGGAAGCTGAAGCCCATTATCTTCTCAAGATGTCACAAGGATTGCAAGAACCGTAACTAGAATCTGGGCCTTCTGACTGCTCAGTTTAAGAAATAATATACTTTGGATCTAGAAAGATATGAGTGTCAATTCTGTAACTGATTGCTTCTGTAATCACCTAAGCCTCAGTTTTGTTAGCTGTAAAATTTGGTAATAGATTCTATTTCAGGTGGCAACAAACTGTGCTCAATTAGTTTTGGTCCTCTTTCTTTTTGAGCCTTGCTTCCCACTCCTGGGCCTACCTCTCAAAGGGAGAGAATGGCATTGTGGGAAACAGTAAAGTAAAATGACTAGATATTCAAAATGGTTCACCATGAGAAGCAGTGAAGAAAAAGGGTTTTCTGGGTCAGAGTTTCAAACTATAAGGATATCTTTTGAAGTTTTGGTACCTCCTAGACAATGTTATCCAAATAGCTTATTTCCACTGTGGTTTCAGTCTAAAGCTGACATCTTTAAGCTTGTTCATTTTCTCTTTTAAATGTGAATAATATGCTTTAACCTGGGGATTAAATATGCTGTAAAACCTAATTTAAAATAAAGATTACAATGTACTGCTCCTTATCCAAAGGAAGCAAAATATAAAAGAAGCTGCCCTAAAGGTTAATGGAAAAAGAAATTGTTATCTTGATTCTTTTACGTATTTAAAACATTTCAATTCAAACCTAAATTGGATATTGGATTAACTTTAATGATAGATGATAATTTACTGAAAAAAAACAATGTGGTCATCTCTGAATTATCCTTATTTACAAATTGAACTAAAGAAACAAAAACTCCTGTAAATTTGTTTGAGTTCTTTGTAGGTTCTGGATATTAGCCCTTTGTCAGATGAGTAGATTGCAAAAATTTTCTCCCATTCTGTAGGTTGCCTGTTCACTCTGATGGTAGTTTCTTTTGCTGTGCAGAAGCTCTTTAGTTTAATTAGATCCTATTTGTCAATTTTGGCTTTTGCTGCCGTTGCTTTTGGTGTTTTAGACATGAAGTCTTTGCCCATGCCTATGTCCTGAATGGTACTACCTAGGTTTTCCTCTAGGGTTTTTATGGTATTAGGTCTAAATTTGCAAGAAAAAAACAAACAGCCCCATCAAAAAGTGGGCAAAGGATATGAACAGACATTTCTCAAAAGAAGACATTCATACAGCCAACAGACACATGAAAAAATGCTCATCATCACTGGCCATCAGAGAAATGCAAATCAAAACCACAATGAGATACCATCTTACACCAGTTAGAATGGCGATCATTCAAAAGTCAGGAAACAACAGGTGCTGGAGAGGATGTGGAGAAATAGGAACACTTTTACACTGTTGGTGGGATTGTAAACTAGTTCAACCATTATGGAAAACAGTATGGCGATTCCTCAAGGATCAAGAACTAGATGTACCATATGACCCAGCCATCCCATTACTGGGTATATACCCAAAGGATTATAAATCATGCTGCTATAAAGACACATGCACACATATGTTTATTGCGGCACTATTCACAATAGCAAAGACTTGGAATCAACCCAAATGTCCATCAGTGACAGACTGGATTAAGAAAATGTGGCACATATACACCATGGAATACTATGCAGCCATAAAAAAGGATGAGTTTGTGTCCTTTGTAGGGACATGGATGCAGCTGGAAACCATCATTCTCAGCAAACTATCACAAGAACAGAAAACCAAACACCGCATGTTCTCACTCATAGGTGGGAACTGAACAATGAGATCACTTGGACTCGGGAATGGGAACATCACACACTGGGGCCTATCATAGGGAGGGGGGAGGGGGGAGGGATTGCATTGGGAGTTATACCTGATGTAAATGACGAGTTGATGGGTGCTGACGAGTTGATGGGTGCAGCACAGCAACATGGCACAAGTATACATATGTAACAAACCTGCACGTTATGCACATGTACCCTAGAACTTAAAGTATAATAATAATAAAAAAAAAGAAACAAAAACTCCAAAACAGTAGAAGCCTCGAAGTATTTTACTGTCATAAATGTCAGAATATGGATAAATGCAGTATGATTTGAGGAAACACAAACTATTTATTCATGAACATACACATTTTTAAGGATGCTAAATAGAGTAGAGTATCAATTTACTACAATTTTTTTCATCACTTTAGCTGGTTGTCACCTCCACTCTAAATAAGACATTGAAAGAATGGGACAGGGGAATAGTAGGTTTTAATGCAGCAACACTGATTTCCTAAAAAATGTTCATTTCTTAGTGTTTTTGGACAGCATGAAAGTATGAGGTGGGGAAAAAGAGTCTACCAATAGCAAGCATTCTCTATAATGCTTTGTCTGAATATAACATTGTATTAACATGTGTAGGCTATTATTAAATGCTGTTTTTCTAACTTATTTATAAGCATATTTATTCATTTTTACATTCACTAAATATTTTGAGCACTGACTATTTGCCATGAACAGTGGAAGAGCTTAAGAGGGAGAAACGCTTATTTATTCATAGCTACTGTTCTCAAAGAGCTTACAAGGTAATTATATATAAACTTGTTTTAAAATAAGTTTACATAGTGGAAGTGGCATCAGGGAGTCGCCAACTGGGTATTAAAAATTAATTGTAAGCATGTCAAACAATGAGACATTAGTTAAACAGGTTATAGTACATGTTGTAATGGAATGTGATAAAAAGCATTTTAAAAATTAGGTTCCTGAATTCTACTTAAGAGCAAAAACAATGTTCACAGTACACTAAATGAAAAATCAGGTTTAAAACACTGCATCAGTTATACACTAACATTTGCTGGCTTAAAATAACAATATATTATATCTCATAATTTTTCAGTTGGCTAAGAAGTCATTCTGTGGGATTCTCATGGGATGAGTCATGCAGCGGTGCTAAGCAATGCAGCCACAGGGTTACTCGAGGCCTGGCTCATCTGGGACAAGTGGGATGATTGGACTTTTCTATAAATGTGGTCTTTTATTCTCAGGAAAACTAGATCTGGAGCTGACCAAGTCTTCTGTTTGCTGATGCCCCATTGATTTAAACAAGTCAAACGGCTCACCCCAGAGTCCATGTGGGAAGGGACACTCTGCCAAGGTATAGCATACATGGAGGGGTTGACACGTTGGAAAACGTATAATCTACCACAAATTGCATGCCCTTTATAATCATATCCTAGCACACATACATTCTCACGTATACAGTCTAAAAGAAATACACAAACATATTATCTTTGAGAGGAGGAAGAGTGAGGTTACAAATATTTTTTCCTTCTTTTTTATTATACTTTCAGTTTTGGGGTACACGTGCACAACATGCAAGTTTGTTACGTAGGTATACATCTGTCGTGTTGCTTTGCTGCACCCATCAACTCGTCATTTATGTTAGGTATTTCTCCTAATGCTATCCCTCCACCCAGGCCCCCACCTGCCAACAGGCCCCAGTGTGTGATGTTCCCCTTCCTGTGTCCATGTGTTCTCATTGTTCAACTCCCACTTATGAGTGAGAATATGCAGTGTTTGGTTTTCTCTTCTCCTGTTACTTTGCTGAGAATGATGGTTTCCAGTTTCGTCCATGTCCCTGCAAAGGACATGAAGTCATCCTTTTGTATGGCTGCATAGTATTCCATGGTGTATATGTGCCACATTTTCTTTATCCAGTCTATCATGGATGGGCATTTGGGTTGGTTCCAAGTCTTTGCTATTGTGAACAGTGCCACAGTAAACATAGGTGTGCATGTGTCTTTATAGTAGCATGAGTTATAATCTTTGGGTATATACCCAGTAATGGGATGGCTGGGTCAAATGGTATTTCTAGTTCTGGATCCTTGAGGAATCACCACACTGTCTTCCATAATGGTTGAACTAATTTACACTCCCACCAACTGTGTAAGAGAATTCCTGTATCTCCACATCCTCTCCAGCATTGGTTGTTTCCTGACTTTTTAATGATTGCCATTCTTACTGGCATGAGATAGTATCTCACTGTGGTTTTGATTTGCATTTTTCTAATGACTGGTGATGATGAGCATTTTTTCATAAGTTTGTTGGCTGCATAAATGTCTTCTTTTGAGAAGTGTCTGTTCATAGCCTTCACCCATTTTTTTATGGGGTTGTTCTTCTAATTTTGTTTAAGTTCCTTGAGGATTCTGGATATTAACCCTTTGTCAGATGGATACATTGCAAAACTTTTTTCCCAATCTGTAGGTTTCCCGTTCACTCTCCTGATAGTTTCTTCTGCTGTGCAGAAGCTCTTTAGTTTAATTAGATCCCATGTCTATTTTGGCTTCTGTTGCCATTGCTTTTGGTGTTTTCATCCTGAATTCTTTGCCCATCCCTATGTCCTGAGTGATACTGCCTAGGTTTTCTTCTAGGGCTTTTATGCTTTTAGGTCTTACATTTGAGTCTTTAATCCATCTTAAGTTAATTTCTGTATAAGGTGTAAATAAGGGATCCAGTTTCAGCTTTCTACATATGGCTAGCCAGTTTTCCCAGCACCATTTATTAAATAGGGAATCCTTTCCTCAATCTTGTTTTTGTCAGGTTTATCAAAGATCAGATGGTTGTAGATGTATGGTGTTATTTCTGAGGACTCTGTTCTGTCCAAGCGGTCTATATATCTGTTTTGGTACCAGTACCATGCTGTTTGGTTACTTTAGCCTTTTAGTATAGTTTGAAGTCAGGTAGCATAATGCCTCCAGCTTTGTTATTTTTGCTTAGGATTGTCTTGGCTATATGGGCTCTTTTTTGGTTCCATATGAAATTTAAAGTAGGGTTTTCCAATTCTGTGAAGAAAGTCAGTGGTAGTTTGATGGGGATAGCATTGAATCTATAAATTACTTTGGGCAGTATGGCCATATTCACAATATTGATTCTTCCTATCCATGAGCATGGAATGTTTTTCCATTTGCTTGCATCCTGTTTTATTTCATTGAGCAGTGGTTTGTAGTTCTCCTTGAAGAGATCCTTCACATCCCTTGTAACTTGGATTCATAGGTATTTTATTCTCTTTGTAGCAATTGTGAATGGGAGTTCCCTCATGATTTGGCTCTCTGTTATTGGTGTGTATAAATGCTTGTGATTTTTGCACATTGATTTTTTATCCTGAGACTTGGCTGAAGTTGCTTATCAGCTTAAGGAGAATTTGGGCTGAGATGATGGGGTTTTCTAAATATACAATCATGTCATGTCATCTGCAAACAGAGACAATTTGACTTCCTCTTTTCTTAATTGATACTCTTTATTTCTTTCTCTTGCCTGATTGCCCTGACCAGAACTTCCAATACTATGTTGAATAGGAGTGGTGAGAGAGGGCATCCTTGTCTTCTGCCAGTTTTCAAAGGGAATGCTTCCAGTTTTTGCCCATTCAGTATGATATTGGCTGTGGGTTTGTCATAAATAGCTCTTATTATTTTGAGATATGTTCCATCAATACCTAGTTCATTGAGAGTTCTTAGCCTGAAGGGCTGTTGAATTTTGTCGAAGGCCTTTTCTGTATCTATTGAGATAATTGCGTGGCTTTTGTCATTGGTTCTATTTATGTGATGGATTACGTTTATTGATTTGCATATGTTGAACCAGCCTTGCATCCCAGGGATGAAGCAAACTTGATCATGGTGGATAAGCTTTTTGATGTGCTGCTGGATTCGGTTTGCCAATATTTTATTGAGGATTTTCGCATCAATGTTCATCAGGAATATTGGCCTACAATTTTCTTGTGTGTGTGTCTCTGCCAGATTTTTGTATCAGAATGATGCTGGCCTCATAAAATGAGTTAGGGGAGGATTCCTTCTTCTTCTACTGACTGGAATAGTTTCAGAAGGAATGGTACCAGCTCCTGTTTGTACATCTGGTAGAATTTGGCTGTGAATCCGTCTGGTCCTGGACTTTTTTTAGCTGGTAGGCTATTATTGCGTCAATTTCAGAACCTACTATTGGTCTATTCAGAGATTCGACTTTTTCCTGGTTTAGTCTTGGGAGGGTGTATGTGTCCAGGAATTTATCCATTTCATCTAGATTTTCTACTTTATTTGTGTAGAGGTGTCTATAGTATTATCTGATGGTAGTTTGTACTTTTGTGGGATCATTGGTGATATCCCCTTTACCAGTTTTTATTGCATCTATTTGACTCTTATCTCTTTCCTCCTTTATTAGTCTTGCTAGTAGTCTATTTTGTTGATCTTTTCAAAAAATCAGCTCCTGGATTCATTGATTTTTTGAAGTGATTTTTGTGTCTCTATCTCCTTCAGTTCTGCTCCAATCTTAGTTATTTCTTGTCTTCTGCTAGCTTTTGAATTTCTTTGCTCTTGCTTCTCTAGTTCTTTTAAATGTGATATTAGGGTGTCAATTTTAGATCTTTCCTGCTTTCTCTTGTGGGCATTTGGTGCTATAAATTTCCCTCTATGCACTGCTTTAAATGTGGCCCAGAAATTCTTTGTGTCTGTGTCCCAGACACATGGAAAGTTGTGTCTTCATTCTCATTGGTTTCAAAGAACATCTTTATTTCTGCCTTCATTCGTTATTTACCCAGTAGTCATTCAGGAGCAGGTTGTTCAGTTTCCATGTAGTTTCCATGCGGTCTTGAGTGAGTCTCTTAATCCTGAGTTCTAATTTGATTGCACTGTGGTCTGAGAGACAGTTTGTTGTGATTTCTGTTCTTTTACATTTGCTGAGGAGTGCTTTACTTCCAATTATGTGGTCAATTTTGGAATAAGTGTGATGCGGTGCTGAGAAAAATGTATATTATGTTGACTCGAGGTAGAGAGTTCTGTAGATTTCTATTAGGTGTGCTTGGTACAGAGTTGAGTTCAAGTCCTGGATATCCTTGTTATTTTCTATCTCTTTGATCTGTCTAATATCGACAGTGCAGTGTTAAAGTCTCCCACTATTATTGTGTGGGAGTCTAAGTCTCTTTGTAGGTCTCTAAGAACTTGCTTTATGAATCTGGGTGCTCCTGTATTGGGCGCATATATATTTAAGACAGTTCTTCTCATTGCATTGATCCCTTTACTATTATGTAATGGCCTTCTTTGTCTCTTGATCTTTGTTGGTTTAAAGTCTGTTTTATCAGAGACTAGGATTGTGACCCTGCTCTTTTTTTTTTTTTTTTTCTTTCCATTTGCTTGGTAAGTCTTCCTCCATCCCTTTATTTTGAGCCTATGTGTCTTTGCTTGTGAGATGGGTCTTCTGAAAACAGCACACTGATGGGTCTTGACTCTATGCAATTTGCCAGTCTGTGTCTTTTAAATGGGGCATTTAGACCATTTACATTTAAGGCTAATATTATTATGTGTGAATTTGAGCCTGTCATTATGATGTTAGCTGGTTATTCTGCCCATTAGTTGATGCCGTTTCTTCCTAGCATCGATGGTCTTTCCAATGTGGCATATTTTTGCAGTGGCTGGTGCCAGTTGTTCCTTTCCATGTTTAGTACTTCCTTCAGGAGCTCTTGTAGGGTAGGACTGGTGGTGACAAAATCTCTCAGCATTTGCTTCTCCATAAAGGCTTTTATTTCTCCTTTACTTATGAAGCTTATTATGGCTGGATATGAAATTCTGGGTTGAAAATTCTTTTCTTTAAGAATGTTGAATATTCGCCCCCACTCTCTTCTGGTTTGTAGAGTTTCTGCCGAGAGATCTGCTGTTGGTCTGATGGGCTTCCCTTTGTCGGTAACCCGACCTTTCTCTCTGGCTGACCTTAACATTTTTTCCTTCATTTCAACCTTGGTGAATCTGATGATTATGCATGTTGGGATTGCTCTTCTTGAGGAATATCTTTGTGGTGTTGTCTGTATTCCCTGAATTTGAATGTTGGCCTTCCTTGCTAGGTTGGTGAAATTCTCCTGGATAATGTGCTGAAGAGTGTTTTCCAACTTGGTTCCATTCTCTCCATCACTTTCAGGTATACCAGTCAAATATAGATTTGGTCTTTTCACATAGTCCCATATTTGTTGGAGGCTTTGTTCATGTCTTTTTACTCTTTTTTCTCTAATCTTGTCTTCTAGCTTTATTTCGTTAATTTGATCTTTAATCACTGATATCCTCTCTTCCTCATGATCGATTTGGCTATTGAAACTTGTATATGCTTCACGAAGTTCTCATGCTGTTTTTCAGCTCCATCGGGTCATTTATTTTCTTCTCTACACTGGTTATTCTAGTTAGTCATTGGTCTAACCATTTTTCTTCATTTTTTAAATCTGAATTTAAAAATCTACAGTGAGCACATATAGGATGCATTTTTTCTATTAAAAATGTAAAGTTAGCCCAGAAAAAGTTGTCTGTTAACATATCCTGTTCAAAATGTAGAATGGTCCAATTGTTAAAAGGTATAAACAATGCACGTTTGAAAGCAAAAGTACCATTTGGAGACACGGGTCATGCCCTCATTCATTTGAAAGGAAATTTGCAACACTGCCATTACTATTTTGTCACAACTTTGCTAAATTGCACACATTCAGTTAATTTTGAAGGGCTGAAAATTAGATATGACTCATGTTATTCATCAAAAATTACAGTAATATTAACATGCTTTCAGGCAGTAATTTAAATACACACACTTGTAGCCAAACCAAGTTATCCTCATGAAGATCACCTCATTTTTCAATAATATTCCATCTTCAAAGTTTTGCTGATGCAGTTTTTGTCTTCTTGATTGTCCTCACCCCTTTTGTGGCCAGTCATTTCCTCAAGGCCCACTTTGTTCCAAAGGCTTGTTCAGCCCACACTGATAACTCCTCTTTGTACAGTCTGTTTGATCATCTGGTTATGTTGTGGCTTATCTTATGTATGTGCAGGCCCTCAATAAAACAGTGATTAATTGAGTATTTGAAATCTCTCAGAAACTCTGAGCTTCATGTGCAGCACTTGAGCAGAAAACTTTGATTATTTAAATTTCTTCAAATTGTAATAAATCAAGCATTTAGATTTCCAGAGAAATAGAGCAATCCCAGTGATATGGTTTGACTATGTCCCCACCCAAATCTCATCTTGAATTGTAGCTCCCATAATCCACATGTGTTGTGGGAGGTAACTGAATATTGGGGGTGGGTTTTTCCCGTGCTGTTCTCTAATAGTGTATAAGTGTCATGAGATCTGATGGTTTTATAAAGGACGGTTCCCATACACATGCTGTCTTGCCTGCCACCATGTAAGATGTGCCTTTGCTCTTCCTTCACCTTCCACCATGATTGAGGCACCCCCAGCCATATGGAGCTGTGAGACCAATAAACCTCTTTCCTTTATAAATTACCCAGTCTTGGGTATGTCTTTATTAGCATCATGAGTAGGGACTAATACACCCAGCTTCCATCCTTTCCCTTGCAGCAGGAGAGAAAGGGATATATATTTCCTGATTATGAGCACTTCTCATTTCTTCTGAGCTGTGACATCACTTTTAGTAAGGGACTCTCCTTCTCAGTGGAATGCACTGGTGTTTGAGCAGGCATAACCTCATTTTGGAGACTTGTGAGGGGCATGTGGCAGGAAGGAGTTTTAGTAAATGAGGAAACATCTCTGAACTAGCAGCTTTTACTTGTCAACAAGCTCATTTTGAAGCCCCTCATTCTCCTCTACCTCCTTCCTGAGTATCCTGCTTATCATCTGGAGATGAGAGAAGATGGTTTTGGCAGAGAGAAGACTTTCAAGTTAGTATTTCCTGGAGCCAGAGCAGACACAGACAACTACTGTTGCATTATGGAGGTATAAGGAAATGGGGTTGTTTCAAAAGCTATAAAAGTTTCCTTTATTGGCTTCTCTTTTTCACACTGGTTGTTTAAATCTGAATATTTCCTAGCTTTTTGCAGATGATGAAATAGGTAGAAAGAAATGTTTAGCTAATAAAGTGCATGTTATTAGGCAAGCTGCATCATCACTTTCTTCTAACAGGATTTAACAGTCTGTTCTTTTTTTCATTTTTAAAAAATCCCTGCCACTATTCCAGGGGTCAGAGGATGCCACTCCTTCAGGGGTCAGTGCATGTTTGTCTCCTGATTGTGCCACAGGAATGTGATTGTAATCTCAGCATCATGGTGGCCATTCTCAACAGTCCCTCTTTCCTGGACATGATCCTCTTTCCCTGGGATTTGTACAGATAAAAGACTGTTTGGGCCGGGCGTGGTGGCTCACACCTGTAATCCCAACACTTTGGGAGGCCAAGGCGAGTGGATCATGATGTCAGGAGATTGAGACCATCCTGGTTAACAGGGTGAAACTCCTCTTCTACTAAGAAATACAAGAAATTAGCCAGGTGTGGTGGTGGGTGCCTGTAGTTCCCGCTACTGGGGAGGCTGAGGCAGGAGAATGACATGAACCCGGGAGGCGGAGCTTGCAGTGAGCCAAGATAGTGCCACTGCACTCCAGCCAGGGCAACAGAGCGAGACTCCATCTCAAAAAAAAAAAAAGACTGCTTATCCAGGCCAAAAGGAGTTGGCCAGTTTCAAAAGTAGAGCACGCCCCCAGTTATGCTGTGAAGTAGGCAAAGTTGTCTTCAGTACTTGAGGCTCCAGTGTTTGGAATATTGCCTTTGTGATTCCCAGGCCAGCCTGTCTCCACACTTTACTTCTCCCTTCAGCACCAAAGAGAGTATGATTTGTGCATATACTGCATAACATGCCAAGTAAAGAAGTTGGTTGTACATCTTAATTGTCAATTCCAGTAGGGACAATGTTAGTCTTTCTGTTACCCACATGAGTGAGGTTCAGAAAGGGTTTCTTACACACCGATACGCTAATTGTCATCTGAGAGGAGTGCACTGAGTCATTCTCCCCTAGCTGTTTATGCATTAATCATTCCCAAGCACTATAGAGAAAGGGTTATCAGCCCAGTCCCCAGAATCAGATGCCTGAGTTAAAAGAATGGCTTTAGCACTCTCCAGCTTGTTGACATTGGGCAAATTGTTTGACTTCCTAGTGTTTGAATTTTTTTCATATATAAAGCAGGAATAATAACCAAACCTACCCCATAAGTATGTTGTGAAGATTAAATAAATTCATACATGAAGATTAAATAAATTCATACATGAAAAGCACTTTGAACAGTGTTTATCACATTGCAATCAATGAAAGTTATTATAATATTCTTATTCATTTCTTAAACTACTTGAGAGTGCTCCCCTTTTCTAATGTCTCTCCTATAGTACCTAACTTAGAGGGGCTTGCTTCCTCCGTGACCGGGGATGGTTGGACCAGACAAAGAAATAAGAAGAGATCTATGAAAGGAAACTAGATATAATTATAAGAATTTAACTAATGCATCAAAAATGTATAGAATCACAGGACTGAAAGTAAGTCAGAGATAGTTTCATCTATGGTTATCAAAAGTGGAAATATCAATGAGAATAACATAGGGAGTTTAAATACACATGTCTACACCCCAGTACACACACACACACACAAACACACACCTCAATGCAACACCCCCAACTTCATCCCATCCGACATCTACCAAACCCCAACCAGGGATTCTGATAGATTTGTTGAGGGCCACAACTATGTGTATTTTGAAAAAGACTATATGAGGATTCTGATGTATCTCTATCAACCCCTTACCCACTGGTGTCTACATATCCTGTCTAATACTCTCAGTTTATAGAGAAGAAAAAAAAATGATACCAAGAGAGGATAAATAGCTCTGCCAAAGACAAGTTGCTAACAACTGTAGACTAGTGCTTCTCTGGTTTTTATCCCTACCCTGATAGTTTAGGTCTCCAGCCTTTGGTGACATATGGTTGCCCCCAAATAAAATAGTTTCTGGAAGCCCTCAAGGGATATTCCACTTATGCTTAAAATCAAACTGTGCTGTTAGCCACTGCATGGTTCCTCTGTTCCTCTTCTCCCTTTCTTAATCAGCTATTTGAATTACTCATTCATGCTTTTTATACATCTGGGTCCATGGCACCTCCAGGACCTATAGCATTTTTGGTTCCCACTGCTGCTTCTGCTGAGCATGCTGCTTGTGTTAGGCACTGCTGCCCCTCCTATCGGTGCTGTCATCTCCCCCTGGGCACTCTACCCCCACTGATGGCCTGGGACATTTTTTTTTTTTAATTTTTTATTTTTTTTATTTTTTGGCCTGGGACTTTTAAGATGCCAAAGGTTTGTGCCGTGTAATACTTTCTTTTTTTTTTGTTTTAATTTATTTATTATTATACTACTTTAAGTTGTAGGGTACATGTGCATAACGTGCAGGTTTGTTACATATGTATACTTGTGCCATGTTGGTGTGCTGCACCCATCAACTCCTCATTTACATCAGGTATAACTCCCAATGCAATCCCTCCCCCCTCCCCCCTCCCTATGATAGGCCCCAGTGTGTGATGTTCCCCTTCCCGAGTCCAAGTGATCTCATTGTTCAGTTCCCACCT